>NW_017802458.1:1008922-1073002 GCF_001625305.1 Branchiostoma belcheri | reverse complement strand
AGAGGCAAGTCCTCCGATCGTGAGTCAGGGCCGGGACGGAGGGTGACGAGGAATACACCGTGCTGTATTGTATTTCTATCATATACAGTAATCAATCTTTATTGCGCAACAATTGCAACAGGTACAATGTATGGCAAGTATAGACAAGAATAACAATACTAA
Organism: Branchiostoma belcheri; assembly: GCF_001625305.1. Lineage (NCBI taxonomy): Eukaryota > Metazoa > Chordata > Leptocardii > Amphioxiformes > Branchiostomatidae > Branchiostoma > Branchiostoma belcheri. The sequence continues at coordinate 1,072,840 of NW_017802458.1, read as the reverse complement.
AATCTACTTCTAAATGACTAACTCTAGACGCTACGCTGTAATTGTGTACTATGAGTTATACAATATATATGGGACATGGATACAGTATTAACATTCATTCGAAGTGTCATAGATGATATGGTTTCTTTTCTGAAGAGCGGAAGATATGAATTGGCCTATATATAAGGATATTGGTTCAGGACATGACATAAGTAAATTAAAAGTATCTGAGCTTGTTCTAGGTAAAGTAAGGTTTGAGTTACGTGAGATCATGTTCATAAGTGTCAGCCTTTCTTCAGTGTACGTGGGACAAAATAATAGAAGTGAAATTCGTCTTCAACATTGTGTTTACATGTAGGGCAGCGTCTCTGAGTGGCTGGTACATTCTTATAACGACCTTTTTCTATTTCTAAACAATGTGCACTGATTCGCAGTTTGGTTATGTTAGCAACAAAAGATTTGTTTTGGATTGATGAGAGGTACTTCTCAAAAGTGAAGTCCGTTTTGAATTTAATATAGGTTTGTAGTTTACTGTAATTTCTTATGTTTTGCCTCCAGCCAGAAACAAACGTGTCTTGCAGTCGTTGTTTGAACACCTTTCCAAAATGCTTGGCGTCAACTGTTGGGTTTAGCCAAATATTTTGGAAACCGTGTCTACATAGCATATCTTGTATATGTATTACCCAGTCCTGTTCTTGTTCTACAGCGATATCATAGGCTTTTTTAACAATTCTATCATTAGGCAGGTGGTGCAGTCTGAGCCAGTATTTGATGAGCTTACCCACCCAAGAAAACGCACCTTTCCATACAAAATGGGCCACAATCAGTTGTCCCTAAACCCAAAAATGCAACAAAATTAATTCCAACGTCCGAATTCTTTATTTGAATTTTCGAAAGCGGCGCACGCGATTAGGGCAAAACGTGTTCGAAATTATTCCATGGAAGCCCAGGCCGTACCATAAAGTACGGCCCGGTCCGGAACACCGTCATCGAACGTTATCGAGGGTATTATTTGAATATGTAAATGGGGGAGGGGGCGTGCGTGCGTATGTCTTGCGTATGCGCGGGGCTTCGGAAGATGGGTTTCCATGTACATTTGTCTCTGGCTGTCTCCCGTGCACTGTTTTGGTCCAGGCGGACAGTTCGTCACATCAGGTCCGCCGTGGTCACCCTTTGGGACGGTACCATGTGGACCATGTTTTTCACGGTTCATACAGTGGCTTGAGAAACAATATAATCTTCTTAATACGTTCATGTCTACACACACAAAAAGAAAAACTCGTGGCTTACAAACTATTGAAAGGATTAGGAAAGAAAAGACAAGACTCAAACACACAGACACACTCTGTAACAGATTAACGTAGTCTTTCCTATTACAATAGTCAGGTAGCTTATATGGATATACATGTAAGCCCCTTGATGTAATTGTATAGAAAAAAATATGTTTATTTTACGGGCACACACATATAGAAAGAGAGAGAGAGAGAGATGGAGGGAGAGAGATGGAGGGAGAGAGAGAAATCGAAACAACAGCTCCATTTTTCATAGAGGAAATCACAACGAACTGTACACAGATCTAGAGCAGTTTAATTTGACAAACCACTTTGTGCGGCGTTATTAGGCTGTAAAGAATTCCATTTAAAACTTAGCATATCATCACTACATACATGTATCAGCTAATAATATCAGCACAACATAGGACTGACGTCAGTAGCGTTGCCATGGCTACAGACTGAGAGGGTTGAAAGAACTGCGGCACGTCGTGAAGAACAGACCAGGAACGACAGGGTGAGGAGACAGCAGCTTTTCTTTCTATCTGACGAACATAAGATGCAGAAATGAGATCAAACAACCGCCGCCGCCTTATTCACCGGTAAGTCAACATTTATATATGGGACATCGGAAGAACTGTGATATACCCAACGATATACAGTTGCCTAATGATTTATATTGCCGTTAGTCTTGTATATACGAACGCTCATTTGTTGTTTTGTCATTGTTATACCTGTAATTTGTATTCTATGTCAGGGGTTTGATTAATATTAGCTTCGGCTAGAGTTTCCACCTTTGTGTCTTTTACTATGTCTTGTACTTTGTTTTTTCAATAAATAATAAAAAAAACCTGTGATTTTCACCTTTAAAGCGATCCAATGAAATTTTAGGACATCAAAACATGAATTTTCTGGTTATCCTTTTAGGCCACACCGACTGACTCAATTCTGTGGATGACATCCGCGCGCGCATTGATTTTCCCCTGGAAACCTCGCGCCTCCACTGGTCCCCTCAAGCAGTGGGAAGAACCCCCCGTTCAAAATCCTGGCTACGGGCATGCGACTAATTTTCGTATCATTGTTATTTCCAGCGACTGCTGGCCGTTTTCCGAGCTGTTCTTGTCGAGGCGCGGCACCGCTGTCACCAGACGCCGTGGTGGACGCCCCCCGGAGCCGGTAAGAATCCTTCTCACTCCGTATGATTCTTTAATAATGCTATGTTAGTTTGATAATATGGATGACATCCACGCGAACATGAATTTTGTTCGTTTCCAAAACAAATGTTTTTAAACATACTGTTAACCGTACAAAGTAGCTGCAAAGGAGCAAATATTTTCCGTGAATTAAAAAAAAAGCAATATTCAAAAACGATACTTGTGTTCCGAAATGCCAAAATCCATCCCAAAGGACAAGAAGAAAATGTGAAGAAATTAAAATGAAGAGTCTACTATTCACCATGCAAATAAAAGTTTGTTTTACCTTTATGACCACCTGGATTTTAAAATGAAGGAGACGTTTTTGCTAAACTTTTTTCTTCGTTTTGAATTCACACGCTCACATCAGTTTTGGGGTTCCAACAGGGATGTCAACCATAAAAACAAACAAACAATCCATACAATCAACCTGGCCTAGACTGCTAATTGCCAGATTTCAGTCGGTCCAACGCCTTGATATACACTTCCGTCAATTTTCCTTAGCCTGGAGTTCGTTTTATTCAAACATTTCGTGGTGACGACACACTCAAGTTTTGTCAACTAATTTTGTACCGCCACCAACGCAGAGGCAGATACAGGACAATGCTCATTTTCACTTGAGTTAAGTGAAGAAAGTCGTGTAAAGTGCCTTTCCCAAGGGCAAAAGATCGGTGGCATGCCAGGACGCAAACCCGGGACCCCTTACTTCGGGCACTCGACCCCACAAAGTGCTATCCTAAAACTACATATAGACTGCCAGAGACTCGGCACCATATTTTGACCTACCGTTCCGGGATTGGTTGGCGTTTTTCTTCGGGGGGAGGGGTAGGTTTCTGATCGCAGGTAAATCGCACAAGCTTACAACTCAAGCTGCCTTCCCTGGTGCGTCTTTCCCGGAACAAGGAAACTTTAAGGCGGCCAGAGTTCTAAAAGGTAGCAGAACACAGTATTAATGGGCGACCCCCGGGTCGATGACGCGGGTATAGAAAAGAGTGCGTACAAACGTCTTGAAGACTGGGTAGCAGGTTTTGTGCTAGAGGCAGCCAAATGTCAAATGCAGTGTGAGGTACCGAACCATGTCGGCTGTCAGACTGATTTGGATTGTGTAGTTTTTCCCGTTCGTGTATAAATACGCCAGATTACGCAACTGGCCTTCCGAGTGATCCGGCTGCAGTCTACTTGACCCAGGTAGAGGTAGATTTCAAAGAGAGCGTCACAAGACAATACGCCGACAGGATTTTTTTGTTTTTAGATATTTTGTAGGTTATACCCTCATCTCAAACATATTCTTTTTTTTGTACTTCTAAAGTGCACCCTATTATAATTTTTTCCGCGTTGAAGTGGGCCACTTTGCAGTCCTTAACCATAGAAATCCCCATAGGGCGAAAACCGTGTTCTGCTACCCTCTAACGTATGCGATCTACGTGCGATCAGAACCCCCCATCTAAAAATACTGGGGTCGTGCCGTAGCGGCAGAGTGCTCGACTCGGAACCAAGAGGTTTGAGTCCTGACATGCCACCGATCTTGTGCCCTTAAAGGCACCTGACACGACTTTCCTCACTTCGCTCAGGTGAAAATGAATATTGTATTGTCCCCTGTGTTGGTAGCGGTATTAATATAAGTTGAAAAAACCTTGAGTGTGCCGTCACCATGTCTTGTGATGACATGTTGGAATATATAAAAGAGGAAAACGCACACCGCTCCGGGAAGGCCAGAAAAGGGAGCTTGATTCTAAGACATAGCTTTTTATCTCATTTATTTAGTACGTGAATTTATCTTCACTGGAAAACGTGATAATTGAAAAAAGTCGTGATAATTCTTTCTCTGATAGTTATCCCCTTTTTTTCCATATCAGAACTCTACATACAAACTCTATATGGAAAAAAAATGAGATAACATGTTCTTATCTCATTTTTTCCATATTTTTTCCAAATAAAGATTGTATGTGGTAAAAAAATTGACATAACCTTTCAAAAACTACTTATCACAACCTTTTTAAGTTATCTCGTTTTTCCCTTAGAATAAAAATACGTACTAAATAAATGTGATAAATAATAAAGTCTTGATTTTAATCATCGCTTCATAAAACAGCAAAATTAAATAAGGTTTATTTTCTACTCACATTGAAGTTAAGACGCCCGCTTTTTGGAAAACACGCCCTACTCATTTTTTTCCTGGTAACTTTCTTAAATGTTATCAAATTTGCCAATTCCAGAAAAAAAATAAAATTGGTATGGCCTTATTTTATTACAAAAGAAAACTCAGCTTCCTCCATAAGTTAGCGTTGACAAAACATTACGATTTCCAGTATATAACAATTTTAAACTTACAAATCAGTTTTCTATCTGCTTTTATATACACCACGACATCACAACAACCACATATAGCAAACAGACAATTAAGTCGCACACTTTTACATAAAAGATATGAAATCGGACAAATTCCTCCTCAAAATTGGATTGTTTGATCTTTGTACTATTCTTTTAATGATATCCTGCTGAGATCTCAAAACTAGTGCGGGAGGTAAAAATGAATCAAGCAAAAAGAAGTGCTGCTAAACAACAGGGATATTTAAGCCAGCGTAAATTTAAACCACAGAATGCAATATTTCAAACAAGCAATACTTAGCATTTTTAGTAGACTAGGTAGCTTGAGCTAATTTTTAGGATCTATAGCTACAAAATTTACACGACGAAAATCCGGTAAGATTCGCTTCTCAGTCCAAGTGGTGGTTTTACAGACTACTCCTTGCAAACGTAAATAATTTCATCAGGTTGGTAAACGACTGAATAGCTGAGTGCACTGAGTGCACTATGCACCAAGCAATATCTAGTGTCAGTGCACAGTAAACCAGTCAGTATTGCCCTGATGAAGATAACGGAAGGTCATCGAAACGTTGGCTTGAAAAAATGAATGGTTGTGATAGAAAGAACTTTGCTATTTACTCCTTGCAAAGTTTTACCGGGCCTTCATTCCGTTGCTTAACATTTCGTCCTAGCCTGGATGCCAGACTCACGGTAGTCAAATTTGGGCCCGAATCTCCAAATCTTCCTACAAAACGGAATCATATTTTATCTGACGTAATTCCAACCGAACGTTTGTTCTATTTTGGGTCACCCGCGGTCAATTGTAGCAAACTCGCAACTTTTTTTTACATGAGCACCTCCTAACAAAAACAAAACATTTTTACAAATATAAACTGATTTTGGATAGTGCATATCAACCGTTTTTTTAGTGGATATTTAACATGTAAGAAATTGAAGATCGTAATTCTTGTTTAGGCCACACCAAGTAAATTTTATGGATGACGTCCTTTGGAGACCCTAAATCTAATGCGAGAGGGCGAAAAAAAAACCCAAGAAGGGCCCTAAAAAACAAGATGCCTAGATAAGAAATATTGCACTGCTGACAGAACCGTCCTGTCTGTTAATAGTTCCAAAAACGGCACTGTTTTGGAACTATTGACAGGATTTTTTTCGGTGCCATTTTTTTTTTCATTTTTGTTTTCATTTTTTCAACCAGGCACAGGCTTTCGGCGTTACGGGTTTCACGTCAATCTGACGATTTGCGGCTCTGTCGTGACTATTTGGTCATAGTTACAGGAAGCGGAATTTCTTGTTTTTTTCTAGGAACAGGCCAAAAGCAATGCGCGCGTGGACGTCATCCATACAATTTACTTGGTGTGGCCTTATACGGATATAAATGTTCCCATGCCCCTTTCCAAGCGCCATGGCGTGCATAAAACATGGTAATTTTGATCGCAGCAAAAATTAATTTATATCACCTCAAAAACGTTTTGAATTTAAGACAAGACATAAACCTCGGCCTGTGATGGAAGTGTTGGTTTGTTGAAAGATGGTGGCACTCTTGAATTACGTGTCTTCAAAAATAGCATTTGGGGATTTTTTTCAAAGTAGCAACACATAGAATTGGAAATTAAAAAAAGGCCGACACGAAGCTCAATTATAATGTCTATCATCATTCTAATATAATTTGATGAATATACGACATTTATTATATACGTGACTATAAACACAATTCACTGACCCGAGTCCGGATTTTCGTTGTAGAACAGACAATTGGTTATGAGTTCGATCCCCAGCCGTATAGTAGTACATACTGCTTTCTCTGATTATAATTAGCATTTGGGAAAGAGTATGGGAATATGTATGCAGTATGGGAAAGAGTATAACACACATGTAATAATTGCACAGCTATGTGGACAAAAGCTACTGGACCAGGGATAGAGGCCACCCTGGTGTGGGAAGAAGTTTAACTTTAACTGTAGCCTTTGTACTCAATTCCAAGGTAAAAATGTTAACTTTTATTTCATTTTTCAGGAGAGCCAGCCGGCTGGTTGTCTGTCAGCCTTGACTGGAGGGTAACAACCCTGCACCAGACAGCAGCACAGGCCTTTATTACATAACATAGCTGTTATATTATATAGTTTTATATCTATAGCATGATGTTAAATGTAATAGTTGTTTTCTCCATGCTTGTGAGTGGTGCAAGTTTAGACCCGACATGTTTTCCTGGGTGCAAGAACACAAAATCCTGGTCATCCTGTATTCCTAATTACAGGCACCGCCCTAGCCGTCACGAGGAAGCTTGTATATTATGTACCGAGCAGTCAGTACTAAATCTAAATACTAATATCTCCTCCCAGCAAACCTCAACATGCCTTCCTAACAACTACCGTGTAGCGGTTCGAGGGTTCTCGTTTGGGACACTGTCAGTTCAGAAACTACGACCACCTCAGCAGTCAAACGTAGTTTACCTTGCTCTCATTAAGTTTGGAATCACAGATTTGGAACAGGGTCTTTTGGCTGAGTTTCCTTTATTGCAGTCATTACGCCTTGACTTCAACAACCTGACCTATGTCAGGCATAACTGGTTTGGTATCAGGTTTCAATACCGGCGTTTCTACTACCTGTCTTTGTCACACAACTATATTAGTAACATGGATTCAAAATTCTTCCAGAACCTTACTTCCCTGCACACGTTGTTACTGGACAGTAACTCTTTGCAAACTGTTCAGGCATCTTGGTTTCACAATTTGAAAGAGTTAAACACACTTTCCTTGAAATCAAACTCTATCAAAACCATTCCTTCACAGGCGTTTAAGTCACTGTCATGGCTGATGGACCTAGACTTGAGCATGAATGATTTGAAATGTTTGTCAATGGAAACTGTGGCGGGGCTGCACAGACTAGACAAAATAACACTCGGTGGGAATAGGCTGCTAGCCCTTGATGATTCTGTTCAATTGGTAATGAAATGGAGACTGAACTTTCAGTATTATGAGCACCATGGTCAGAGCGTTGCAGTAAGGGTTGACGAAGTGCTTTTCTGTATCACTGAAGTTTACCAACTGAAGCAGCTTTATTATGTCCAGATGCAACATGACACCCACACACAGGCAGCTCGGCCAAGGGTTGAACCAGACAAGCAATGTGATTTTCTTCAACTAAGAAGAGAAACACAAACGAAGTACAGCTTACCATTAATTCTCATTTCAGTAAATAACACAGAATCAGGCATCAAACCTGCTCAAAACATCACCCACTTGTGCCAACAAGCTTGGGAGAATGTCTCCACTGTAAAGGTAGCGTTACGGGAAAACACTACTCTGCAGATTGTTCCCATGAGTATAGACGGGTCCTGCCATCCCCAAATTGTTGCTATAGCTGTTTCAGATGTCATATCTAAAGGCAATTCGACCAGGCCATATGCTCAGGAAGAAATGACTAATGTTACATGTTTGGTCAACACTTGGGAGGAGGAGACCCACAAACATGTCTTCACCGTGCCTTTGTCCAGCACTCTTGGTGGCGCCGTGTGTGCAGAAAACATCCAGGCTACACGGACTGTGTCCAGCACCCCTGATGGCACAGTGTGTCCAACAAAGACCCATGCCACATGGACTCCTAATAGTACATTGTTTACGAGAGAGAAGATGGCACTGACCACTAGACAGCCTAAGATCAAGACAACAAGGTTAACCTTGAATCATAGAACAAGTACATGTAGTCCCTGTCCAAATGAAACTGTGAAAGAGAGATCCCCACATGTAGCAATCATCATAATGGAAACTGTAATAGGGGTGGTACTGGTAGAACTGCTTGTAGCGTACATTATCAGAAGACAGTGGTGTTGTTCACTGGGCGACCAACAAGGCCACCTTGCGGGAGCCAATAGTACACCACCTAACAGGACTACACAGCAGTCAGGAGAGCAACAGTACAGTGAAATTCCTGACGAGTACTACGACCAGCAAAACACAGCGACATCAACCACGTCGCAGACTGATCATGATTATAGTCAGATTCCTGATGGCTACTTCAACTACTACAACACAAGACCAGGAGCACAACATCAAGATGGCAAGGACTACTCTGTAAGGTTTAACACTGCCGCAGCTGAGGTGGCCATTCTTTCATCAACTCGGCGGGGTTGCAAACACCCATCCTACAATACAGCCCCACAAGTCTGTAGAGACCCACAGAATTACCAGATACCTGCACAAGGACGTCGGACTAACATCAGAACACCCAGAATGCCTGAAACAGGCAGCAGTGGCCACCAATATATGGGTTTGCTTGGTAACTGCAGACATAGCAGGAGACCGCTATCATACCCTCAGGCAGTTCGTGTGCCTCAAGATGACAATGACTACTCTGTAAGATTTAACACTGCTGCAGCTGAGGTGGTCGTTCCTTCATCAACCCGACTGGGTGACAAACACCCATCCTACGAAACAGCCCCACAAGTCTGGAGAGACCCACAGAATTACCAGATACCTGCACAGGGACGTAATACAAACATCAGATCTCAAAGAATTCCCGTAGCACGCAGTAGTAGTGAGCCACGATATATGGGTTTGATCGGTAACTATAGCAAAACATTGAGAACTGCAAAGTTCAGAAAGCAGAGGATGCATCTGTACAATGATTCCCGTACCCACCCCAACAGACATCAGATTAGCACAAAGTACCAGTCTGCACTCACAGCTGAACATCCAGAAAGCTCAAATAACCCAAACATGTCATGTCAACAGGCTTCAAAAGGGGTCATGACCATTTCTCAAGGTCATGCACTGGAACGGTTTGAGCCTGATAGCAAACGTCAAGTTCAAAGGTCCCTAACTCTAGGCATGGATGTATCTAAGTTAATGAAGGCTAGGTCAACAAACAGAACAAGTCGTCGTCGTCAGAGTGTTTAGATATATCATCTGATCGAAGGTCATCACAACAACATACCTTCACACAGGACCCTTTTTTTTAACCTTCTCCCCACTGCCTAACCCATAAATAATACAAATGCCTTAGCACGCTAAAGTTTTACATTTTACTGCCTGTTGAGAAAAGGCGTAAATTCTGCCCTTTACCAAAATTGTTGCACGAGCGACTTCACAGAGAGCAAGCTTTTGATACTAGCTATTCAAATAATTCTCAGCCATACACACAAACAAATACACACACACAAACACAAACACACACACACACATACACAAACAAACACACACAAACACACACACAAACACAGGTTTATTTGCAAAGATACTCGTGTTATATCTGCACTACATCCAACTGTGTTACAAATAGCACAACTTCTCTGTCACAAAGCTTGGCTCAGACAACTGCATTGATACTTTTCCATAAGTTTTCCTTTCAGAGGTTAAGAAATTAAAACCTTGCACCCTGAAAATATAGATAAAATAGAAAATGTGGGTTTTGAATAGACATTGTTGATCTTGCACCCAGGAAATATGGATGAATGTTGAATTGGTCTCTTACTGAAGACAATTTGTTGTCTAATGATGTTAAGCGTAGGAAAAAGTGATGCCATGGCAGGGGTGACATTTAATAACTGTAGCTTTGTGAAGTAAAACATGTATAATAAGGGGTAGAAAGTTCCTCTACCAGAGATTGTGATATTAAAATCAACACGTGTAAATATTGCTCACAGAAAATATGGATGGATGGAATTGATCTCTTGCTGAAGACAATTTGTTGTCTAATGATGTTAAGCGTAGGAAAAAGTGATGCCATTGCAGGTATGAGATTCAATTATTGTAGCTTTGTGAAGTAAAAATATGTAATACAGAAAATTATTGATTTTCAATAGACATTTTTTATCTTGCACCAAAAAGTATATGGTTCGATGGAACTGGTCTCTTACTGAAGACAATTTGTTGTCTAATGATGTTAAGCGTAGGAAAAAGTGATGTAATTGCAGGTATGACATTCAATAATTGCAGCTTTGTGAAGTAAAATATTGTGGTACAGAAAATATGGATTTTAAATAGACATTGCCGTTTATCTTGCACCCTGGAAATATGGATGGAATTGGTCTCTTACTGAAGACAATTTGTTGTCTAATGATGTAAAGCGTAGGAAAAAGTGATACCATTCCAGGGATGGGATTCAATAATTGTAGCTTTGTGAAGTAAAATCTTCTGTTTAAGAAAATTTGGATTTTAAATAGACATTGTTGATCTTGCACCCAGGAAAACGTGATTCCATTGCTGGGGTGAGATCCAATAACTATAGCTTCGTTGATTAAGCGGTTTAAGTAAATGTCAGAAAAACGTGTTTACTATGTAGAACTTTATTCCATTCAAAAACAGATTCCATTTCAAATATGGCATGTAATACATGTAGAAATATATACATGTACAAATATTTTGTCTGGACAAAATTGCTAACAACATAATGTACACATGACAAACGTTACCTCCCTCTTAGCACGTTGCTAAAGAAAAAAACTTACATCATTATTTCTAGATATTCTTGATACAAAAGCAAAACATGTAGCTTGCGGAAAACCAAACCAAACTTTTGAGTACAAAAATGTTGAAAATGTTTTGGACTGATCATATATCATTATCATATATCATGAATGAAAAATGTCATTACCTCCCTCTGTGACGTTTCTAAAAATTGATGAAATGAGACATTTAATACTAATGTAATTGAATGAAGATTTTTCAGATACAAACGAGAGAAAACCTTAGCTTGCATTTATCATCATTAATGGTGTTTCCCCTAACTACATACTAAGTCCTATCAAGTCCCAAATTGCCATAGCAGGCACTATATAAGCCTTCAAGGAACTACTTTGATTCTCATCTTAAAAGTGTGTCAAATAAAGTAAAACATGTAAAATCATTTTAAGGTCTTGTTTTCTTACTCTATTAGCAGATAAAACATGTACGTAGTCCTAATTAATAAACAACAGAGTAAACAGCAGCAAAAAATTAAAAAAAAATTAATAAACAACTGAGTAAACAGCAGCAAAAATAGAATAAAGAAATATATAAAGAAGAATTGGGTACAGAAACTTTATATAATGTAATCTTGCAAATAATGGACAGGTGGTTTCTGTATGTTAAGTAGGTAGTTTAGATGGAGATCAAAGTCTTCGGTGTTGATAATAAAAATATCAGTATAACAGTAACAAAAATAACATACAGTGCACGAAAAGTCGGATTTACCAATTGTAGTCGAGTAATGTTTACCCTGTACACAATCTCTGGCTTTACAATAGAAGTCAATAAAAGTCAAGGACGTTAATTTCATTTACAATTCTTGTGTCCAGTTATGTTTATATACAAATCATTACTGAACTTTACTGGTATTAAGTACTAGTGGTATTGGTAAATGCGACATTTCTTGCAGTAATATCAAGGACGTTAATTTCATATACAATTCTTTTGTACAGTGATGTTTATATTCAAATCATTACTGAACTTTATTGGTATTAAGTTCTAGTATTGGTGAATGCGACATTTCTTCCAGTAATAGAATGTTCACTGCTACAACATTAAAACTGAACTAGCTTTGTCAGTCTGGTTTTTATGTTGTATTCCGTGTGCTTTTCTTGTTTACCATGTATAAGTTTCTTTTTTATACGCCATTCTTCCTACCCAAATACTACATAAGGCCATGTTGATTTGATTGTATGAATGACACCCTCTGTTAAAGCAAAAACTCATGCGAGTGAATTAAAAAAAATTGACCCCCAAAAGTTGCCTTCATTGATGACAACATCGTTGTCATGAAGGTTGAACAAATGACTACGCATTCTTCGCATTTTCTTCTTTTCCTTTGGAATTAAGTTTGGTCATTCTAAGAGTTAGACATATAGTAAAACGTTAAACTTTATTCCAACACACTATTTACAGGGATCAAATTTTCAGCGACCACTGTCGCCTTCATCAGGATAATTAATGACCAATCACTTCACAACGTGATCTCGCGAGAGTTACGGTTTACAAACACGTGACCTTATTCGCACGAGACTTTACTGATACGTGACGTAAGCAATTATCCTGATGAAGGCGACAGTGGTCGCTGAAAATTTGATCCCTGTAAATAGTGTGTTGGAATAAAGTTTAACGTTTTAGAATAGCCCATAATGGGCTAAAGGGTATCTCAATAAACTGAAACTGTCGCTAGACAATTGTGGCGTCATTCCCACAGCGTTAGCCATACAACACACTGCAACACAGACCGTAACACAGCCCAATTTGAAACAGAATAATTTTAATTCTTGAATGAAAGAAAACTTAATACATTCCACAACTTATTGATCTCACAGCACAGCATGTAATTTCAAAGAGAACAATCTGTGTAACCTTTAAAACAAGTGCTTCTGCAAAAGCTGACCATTTTCGCCGCTTACAGGCTTACAGTTTTTACGAACTGGTGGATGGTTGAGGAGTATATGGTGGTGGAACGTACCGTAGTGCAATGCATTCTAGCATTTTCCCCATCCTAGCATTTCAATTTACCTAAGTTATATAAATGGTTCTAGTTCTCATCAACATTGTATATAATGAGAGAACATGCACTTCTATATTTCAACTCTTTAAGTTTAAAACATTACAAAAATCAAGAATATAACAGTTTATAACCTGTTTTCTCTCTTTTAAGAGTCTTTTTAACAGAATAAAAAAATGAGACACAAAAGTACATTTTAACTTAAATTATAAGTAACGTTAATATATATATATAATTTTATTCAAAATCTCTTCTATGGCTTTGTCCCCAACATCTAAGTTTACAAACCTCGTGACATTCAACCAGGGCTTTAGCCAGCGCCCGTTTTACCGTCAATTGACGGTATTTTTTCCCGTCGGACGGTAAAAATTTAAGTCCTTACCGTCAATATTGACGGTCAAAAATCGTGGGTGAAGACATTAAACTTAGCAAAAAATGTAGCGAATTTGAATGAGCCACGGCGCGGGGTCTTTCCAAAGCGCGTCGCGTCTTTTCAAAACGCCGCGGGCCCACACATTTCGTATTTAAATACGGCGGGAAACCTGACTTCAAGGAACGTGCCGACGTCTGTTAACTCGGTTCTTTTCTTCAATGTTGCTGTCTGTTTAAACAACATGTGCTAACGGCCACATAAGAACAATGGCTCGACTCAGACTCACGCTGGTAACTGTACATGACAATAAGATAAATAAACAACATGTGGCAACGAACAAAGAAATATCAAACGTTTTGAAAATATACTGTACTTGAATTTTCATACCATCGCAAGAAAACGGAGATCGATCTACGCAAAGTGGCTTTATCATTTATATAAACTTCGTTAAACCACCTTCGAAGACTTGAGCGGCAGCATAAAGATAAATTTTCTGGAGCCGATCGCTGAAGCAAGTTTTTGCCGGCGTACGTAACTCCCTCCGCGGCAAAATCCCATATGCCGTAGCGAAATCGCGTCTCAGCACTTCCCCAAATCAACTCCATGGTCGCTAAAGTCTGCAAATGAGGTTAAACTTCCTCATTTCGGTTGAGAAGCGAAGCTACTAGTATAAAATCATGTGCATGGCGGCCATTTTGTTTGCTACCCGAAGTCTTCCGAATGATCTAAATAAGGAAATCGTCGGAAATCTGAGCCACATCCCTCGCTGTCGGCATGCGCTCGGGGCTGGCTCGGTGGAAATCGGAGGCTGTGACGTCAGGACTAGGTTTATTTGCATGGCTCGAGAAGCCGCCGCGGCTTGAATCGCAGCGGGATTTGGGCGCCGGGCGGGTCAAACAAAGGGAATATGAAGTTGTGAGGACCATAGATTTTTTTTTCCATTCTTCAAATTGCAGATTGTGTAATTTTTATCCTGCAATCCTGAAAATCTATCTGCAAATTGCAGACTGAAGACGGGTATTTAGAACACTGAATACATGAAGTGTGCGGGGGGGCATGATGTCGATCACCGGATGATGATTTTTTTTCGCGTTGACCCTGATTCAACCCTAAAATAATACTCGAACAGAACTTCAAAAGTCATCTTTTACTAATCATATATAATTGTTTACATTATATCATTTGATCAACCTGATCTATTAAAAATTGTCAATGGAAAATACCTTGCCAAACAATGCAATACCTATTTAAGTTAATGAAACACTCACTCATTAATTAATTAATTTCCTAAAATACAAAAGACATGTTGGTGAAAGTTAGTCACCCAGGTAATATCAATAGTTCCACGGACAGCTATGTAGGCCGGAGCTTCTATTGCGTGCGATCTACGTTGGTCACGAAATAACCCCCCCCCCCAACCACACACACACACACAAACACCGATCCGGGAACGCCTGAAAAGGAGGCTTTTAATAAGCTTTGCCTGCAGCGCCTTGATTGGTCGGGCGTGTGACCCTCTGGACTGCCGGCTAATGGAAATCTGAACATCTAGACTAATCCACACTGCTAATGCTCATTGACATAATTTATGCAGTTTATTAAATCCTTGATTACTGTGATTATAGACATGTCTTTATCAACATTTTTGGCAAATAATAAAATCAAGTTATTGTTCAAGACAAATTAAGTTTGTTTTGTCAGCAGCTTTGTTATGCAACATTAATAGAACTATGATTTTGAAATTAGCAACCATAATGGAAAGTATACAAACGTCCAAGGCATAAATGGTAAAAAGTGCACTCGCAACAACGACATCTAGCGACATGCGGCAACTCAGCATGTCTGCATGGCCGTCGCAACAACGACATCTAGCGACATGCGGTGACTTAGCATGTCTGCATGGCCGTTGAAGGGTCGAACCGTCGAACCATCCATGCATCCAACGTGCCAACTCGTCTGAGTTACCATTTTCGCGCATGCGAAAATGGTAAAAAAAAACAATCTATTCATGTCAATCAAACAATTTTTGAATTTTTTGAACCCACACCTTCTACATTTTCAGGGCCAGCAACTTTATTATTCATATTATAGGCAACCTTTGTTGTTTAATCTTATCAAACCCAATATTATACATTTTTTTAAATTTTTTATCCTCCTACCACTTGTAGATGGTTGATAAATGGTCGGTAGATGGTTGATAAATGCACTATCATAATTATGGTTTATAAATGCACTATCATAATTATGATAAATTTAAAAATTTCTTTATCATAACACCACAAATCTAAGTGTTCTAGCCCTAGGAAGGGAGCTGGGAATTTTCAGACACCCCTTTAAACAGAAAACTTTCAATTCACAACAAGTATATACTTTTTTTAACCAGACTAATAAACTGTAGGTTACTGACCTGTTTGGCAAGTTGAGTTCTTCTTGTGTTGGACCAAAAATGATTTTACATAACATGATAATGTGTCTTCTACCAAAACATTTTCCATTCTGACATTTTTTTTCATTTTGACAATCGTTAATTTTTTGTAACAGTTACAAAGATGATGGAACAGAATCTCTGATTATTCCATGTTACTGTTATTTTAACACTCAGTATGTTCACTATCATTTCTGTACAATCCTCTATTGATAACAAGACTAACACAAGTCTTAGAACATTGGAGGAGAAGACTAGAAGATTTTTTTTATGAATATTCAGATACTTGTAATTTCTGCTATATGATATTTTGCAATATAACAGTAAAATGAGAACATGTTAATTCATAGTAATTATTATTTACATACATGTAATAAAACGATACTAAAGAGGCTGTAATGTAACAGTTTAGAAACTTTGAATTATGAATTAACATCTTAAGTTGTAATCAAAAAGGTACACTTGAAAATACCAATATATAGAAAGAAAATTTAAAGAGGTCTACTATCAAGAAAGTCCTGGAGGTGTGCAAACTAAAATCACACACAGATATAAAGATGTTCAGGAGAATGCCTTCTTGATAAAACAGTTTCTTTATGTGGCCGTCTTGAAGAATTATGAGAATTGATGTTATATATGTCACAAGCTAAAAAAATTGATACTGGTAGATTTAAACTGAACACACTTGTTCCAACCCATCCCATTGAGCAAAACATTAAACTGAAAATTGTATGGCCTAATACAGGTACATGTACACATACATGTATTATATTCGCCAGATATAATCGTATAATTCTTTTTGCTGTATTTGAAAAAGTATAGTCAGTATTACCACCCCTTACTGTTACACACCAGGTTCGCAAGGCACGTGGCAGCAACAGCTAGTTTCACCTCCCAAGCCATGAAGAAAATTAAGCACCAAAATTGTTTCCCTTTTTCTGAGATATCTGATAAGGAGCTTGACAGATGTATCCAATACGATGATGGCATCTAGTATCATCCCACATAGGTTTACCAGTTGGCTTGGACCAGTACAGCACACACTTTGAGCCTGAAAACCACGCCGCGGCCGCACTCTCTGGCTCTCCTGGATTCCATCCCTACCGAAAAAAGAAGTTTGCTTAGTTTGCTAAAAAAGACAAACTTATCTTTATCCTCATTGTACCTGAAAATGGCTTAAACACATTTTCCACGATGTTAAGTAGGCAACATGTGTCACAAATTCAAAAATGTAGGTTGTGGAGAATGTACATTGTGATTGACAATAGGTACTATCATAGCTACTTATTTAATACACAAATCAACAAGAAGTCTGTAGCAGCAACAAGCAACATTGCATTTGCCATAATTATGGCATGAAAATTTTTGTATTATATATGTATATCAATATTATATATAGTTTACCAGTGACCCTCTCTCTCTCTATTTATCTATCTGTCTATCTATCTATCTATCTCTCTATATATATATGATATAGATATATATAGATATAGCTATATATAGATATAGCTATATATATATATATATAGAGAGAGAGAGAGAGAGAGAGAGAGAGAGAGAGAGAGGAGGAGAGAGAAGAGAGAGAGAGAGAGAGAGAGAGAGAGAGAGAGAGAGAGATGACATTGTGATTTATAGAACCAAGAAGGTTAAATGTTTTCTTTGTATTCTGTATATTATTCGGTAATTTATTGCACCAAGGAGGTTTAAAATCAACCTCTTTGATAGGACTTGTTCTCAACTAAAACTTTATTGTCTGAGGTACTAACTTGTTGTCCCCAATAACTCTCCTAAACAACATTACACAGGTCGTATCAACATACCTTGTAGTCCTTGTGCTTTAAGTATACCCGTCTGCCCATTGCCAGGAGTTTTCTCTTTTTAGACCAATCCAGTAGTCAGAATTCTTTCCAACCGTTCGTATCAGGCGTCTCAGAGCGAGGTCTAATTCCCTTGTCTTGGGCATGGCTAGTTTTGCTCCATCAGACTTACAGCCTGCCTCGGCTTCACTGTACTTCTTTCGGAAAAGAGAAATCCCGATGCAGGTTTTGGCGAGTAGTCGGTAGCCTTTCCTGCACATAGCTGAAACAACCACACATGACTTGAGATCAGTATTGATTATAATTATTGAATTTCAGTACATCTGGTAACTGTTTCTTTATCATTCTGTATATTAGCCGGTGTAACCGCCCTTTGGCACAAGCTTCACAGGAATGTTGCGGTGGTAGCTGGCTATATTACACCAAATGACCTGTTACACCCAAACTTTGCACATCTGCAGTGAGTTCCACTCTATGATAATCCTTGGAAAATACTAGATTTCGAACACCTCAATATGCCAACATGCAAAAGATATCATCAAATTGAATTTGAGCATGTATTGAACTTTTAAACAATCACACAACTTGAAAAAAAGTAAAAACAAGTTAAAGTGAATCAAGACAATGAACTTTAAGATAGCTGTGATCACGGTATAAGTACTTGAATGCAAGAAAGATATCCTAGGTATTTTTCAATGGATGAAAGATCCTGACCTTTGCAGGTGGGAACACTGTCGCTCCATGTACCGTCTGTCTGGCACCTGATGGTTTTTTCACCTACAAGCCTGTAGCCCTGGTTACAGTGGAATTCTAAGTAATTAATTCCTCTGTTTCTTCTCTTTTTCATCAGGCCATTGACTGGGGGCTCTCCTATCTTGCATTCCGCAGCTAAGACAGTCAAAATTGAAATAACGTTAACACTTAGGCCATGTTGATTTGATTATATGGATGACATCCTCCGGGAGCCCCAAAACTGATGCGCGCGTGCGAATAAAAAAAAAGTTTTGCAAAAAAAAAGTTCTTTTCATTATGAAATCTACGTGGTCATGAGGGTTGAGCAAATAGCACAGAATATGGTTTGGCGAATAATCTGGTCTTTAAGTTCATTTCTTTACAATTTCGTCTTTTTTCGTTTGATTTTGGCATTCTACGACATTGGTATCGTTTTTATTAATTTTTTTTTGTAACTTATGGTATATTTTTGCTCATTTTGCAACTGTTTTGTACGATTTACAGTATGGTTGAAAACTTTTTTTTTTGGAAACGGCCGAAAATTCATGCGCGCGCGGATGTCATCCATATAATCAAATCAACATGGCCTTACATGTATTAAATAGTCTCAGAAAACTTGTGAAATGACTCACACTCAATCACAGTGCAAATGATTCTATCTTTCTTCAAGGATATGTGAGATCCCAATGCTTTACACAAGCTACTAGACTAAGTATGTTCCTACTGTCTGATGCTGGGTTACTGGCCAGGGCTCGAAATACTGGGTGAGTGTGCACCTTAAGTTGGTGCACCTAAATTTGGAGCTGTGCACCCAATTTTTTTCTCTGAGTTCACCAGTGCACCCAAATATTTTCTTAGGTTTAACGTATGTAAAGATGTTAAAAGTATAGTAGCACAGCATATTCTTAACATCTAAGTGTAAGATAAAATCATACAACTATTGTTATAGTGGTTTTCTGGAAATGAAACATAATTAAAGTTTTGCAGACATTCTATCTATTCATCTTAAATGGTGCACCTAAAATATTTTGTGCACTCAATTTTTTTAGGCTGGGTGCACCAGTGCATACATTCCCAAAAATGAATTTCGAGCCCTGCTGGCCATGTGACACACAGCATTGCTGTATGTAAAACTCCTAAAATCATTACCTTTACATGTAGGGACACTGCCACTCCATGTACCGTCAGCCTGGCATGTGATGTACCTAGCGCCTACAAGATTGTACCCACGGGCACATATGAAGCGCATCTTTCTCTTGTACAAAGTGGAGCCGATCATATGACCATTCTTTGGAGGCGTAGGTTTTGAGCATTGTACAGCTGAAACACAAATTAATATTTTATCGTGGATAAGATTTTCTAGAATTCAAAAGTAGGACTCTGTATTCGCATGAACATCTGCATTCAGTTGATACACAATCTTTCTATAGATTGAAACCACAAAAAATAAAGCCGTGTACATGACTGTATGATTGTACAATACCTTTACATGTGGGGATACTGCCACTCCTTGTACCGCCAGCCTGGCATGTGATGGTTGCAGCACCTACAAGATTGTACCCACGGTTACATCTAAAGCGCAACACTCCCTGGAATGTACAGGACCCGCCCATATGACCATTCATTGGAGGCTTCGGTTCAAAGCATTGTACAGCTGAAACAAAAAATTAAGCGACATTTCATGACAGAAAAGATTTTTTTTAGAATTAAAAAGGAGGAATCTGTTTAGCATGAACACCAGTTAATAAACACGATATTTCTATAGATTGAAACCACAAAATTAAAACCAGTACCTTTACATGTAGGGACACTGTCACTCCATGTACCGTCAGCCTGGCATGTGATGGTTGTAGCCCCTACAAGATTGTACCCATGGTCACATCTGAAGAGCATCACTCCCTTATACAAACAGGACCCAACCATATCACCATGGATTGGAGGATTCGGTTTCAAACAATATGCAGCTGGTAGAGAAAAAAAAGAAGCCAACATTTTACAGCGGGTAAAATCCAACTGTGAAATTCAATGTGAAAGTCCACTCTTAACACTTACAATGTCTATTTTTTTCAGTCATATATTTCAATGGTTACATTAAAGACTACTATTGCACTAAATTTCTCTCCATGTTTTAAAGGTATCCAATGCGATTTTAGAGCAGCAAAAGGGGAAAAATTCTGAATAAGGCAATCTTTGATATTGACACATACGGCTTAGCACATTTCAATCAGTATTTTATACTTAAAGTATTTAAAACTGCAGAAACAAGCCCCAAGATGAGTCCTTTATTTCATGGGTGGTACCCTGAAAACAGCGTATGGCCCTTCCAATAATCATTTTCTTTCAGCATTTCGTGTATTTTTGCTCCATGTGGGTCACTATACATTGGTAAAGTGTGGTTTCATCTTAGTATGTAGATAAATGACTAGAATTATTGACTTTGAAAAATCCGGTTTCCAAGCCCTAAAAACTGCACTGGATGCCTTTAAAGACTAACATGCACCTGTTTGAGATCTTCCACTAGTAATTTAAATTCCATCAGAACAGCTTTATACCTACAGCATGATTTAACAACAAGAAATCAGAGATCTCGGCACTCCATGAAATGTCTAGATCTTGTGTACAATGGTGACTGTGTCCTAATTCACAGCTCTTTCTTTATTGTGCAATGAAAACAACACCAAGTGTCAGCTGTTAAGGGGTTCATGTAGTGAAAAACACCTATAGACATCCTGGCCTTAGGGCCATGCAGAAAAAACAGACACACACATGAACACACAGAGAGAGAGAGAGAGAGAGAGAGACACACACACACACAGAGAGAGAGAGAGAGAGAGAGACCAAAAACAATATTTGGCATTTTTCATGCAGGTAATTACATACCTCTGCAAGTTGGCGGCTTTCCAGTCCAAGTCCCGTCACCCTGGCAGGCGAGTAAAGAATGGCCGACCCGTGTGTATCCCGGGTCACACCTGAAGCGAAGCTCTTTACCGGAGAAGCCGTTGGAAAAGGTCATAGTACCGTTTGCTGGGGCTGTCAGCTTGGGACATCGTACAGCTACACAAAGAAACAAAATGCCATCCTTGTCAGACATTTCAAAAACATTAAATTCATTAGCTTTTAGTTTAGTTTTAAGTGCTCCAACCCATGTGCATTGCCACTGATGAGACGTGTCGGGTATTGTGCAACGGAAACATAGATTTTAAATAATGGAGAAAATCTAACATCAAAGATAATAATAATAATAATAATAGATGGTTTATTGAAAGTAATTTGCAGCCACCGGGCTGAATTGCATACCTTGTACAATTGCTAAAAAATCTAAAAAAGATCTAAAGTAATACTCTTAGAGTTCAAGCTTTGTTCCAACACAACAAAGGAACTCACCATAATTTTCAGTCGATCTCGTCAACCTTTATCAGATATGTGATGCACTCGCTGACTCTCCGGAAGGTTATCAGGATTTACCGAAAATGTATGGTTCCGTTTTTGTGTTGGAACAAAGCTTGAACTCTATAACTATTGATTCTACCAACAGATAAGCGTTCATTCGAATGTAACACCAAAGATGTTTGGGGAAAAAATAGATACACTCAGGTATTCTATATACAGAATAGATTGATGGCTATACCGTTTTTTCCCATCTAGGCTAGCTAGAACATTTTTTTTAAATTTACCAACCCCTGCATGTCGGAGACGTTCCACTCCAAGTCCCGTCAGACTGGCAGGTGAGTCTAGAACGGCCGACCAGCTTGTACCCTGGGTCACACCCGAAGTAAACCTCGTCTCTGTAGGAGTTGGAGCCAGTAATCATTGATCCTTTTGCTGGTGGTGTCAGCTTTAAACACTGCAGTGTAGTTTTCATATCATGTGGCAGTGTGGTTGTGACCGGTGGCAGTGTGGTTGTGACCTGTGGCAGTGTCTTTGCCATCGGTGGCAGTGTGGGTGTCACATGTGGCAGTGTGGTTGTGACCTGTGGCATTGTGGTTGTAACCTGTGACATTGTGTTTGTCACCTGTGGCATTGTGGTTGTCATCTTTGGCAGTGTGGCTGTGACCGGTGGCAGTGTGGTTGTGACCGGTGGCAGTGTGGCTGTGACCGGTGGCAGTGTGGCTGTGACCGGTGGCAGTGTGGCTGTGACCTGTGACAGTGTGGCTGTGACCTGTGGCATTGCGGTTGTCACCTGTGGCATTGTGGTTGTCATCCTTGGCATTGTGGTTGTGACCGGTGGCAGTGTGGTTGTGACCGGTGGCAGTGTGGTTGTGACCGGTGGCAGTGTGGCTGTGACCTGTGGCATTGTAGTTGTCACCTGTGGCATTGTGGTTGTCACCTGTGGCATTGTGGTTTTCACCTGTGGCAGTGTGGTTGTGGCCGGGGGCAGTGTGGTTGTGACCGTTGGCAGTGTGGTTGTAACCGGTGGCAGTTTGGTTGTAACCGGTGGCAGTGTGGTTGTGACTGGTGGCAGTTTTCTTGCTCTCACAACATCATGACTGGTGGTCTGTTGACGTAAACGAAGTGTGGTCAGTATAAAGGTATCTATAGCCTTGATAACAACAAAACACAAAACACAATGTAAAGGGGCTACTTTTGGTTGTAACTTTGGATGTGCAAAACCAAAATCACCAAGACTTTCCTTACTTGAGCTGTAGGTATCGGCGTTGTTGCTGTTTCTTTCGATGGTGGAAACATGTCGGTTGCTCGATGCAGTTTAGTAGCAGACAGAAAGGCTGTATTTGTCAAAGTGACTGGTAGGTAGGCTGCAGTCACAGTGGTTGTTACAGGCATAGCAGTTGTCCAGTTGTCTCGATCAGTTACCACAGAGGGCTATAAAACAGGTACATTGTGCAATGTTTACAAATTATCCAATTACTACTTCCTTTTTATCTGTCATTGACATTCAGCACATTTGTGGAATGATTCACATAACAGCCACATAACAATATTCTTATAGAAGAATAACGCCATTGCACGACAACTGTGCATGGTAAAATGTATGGCAACGAGTATTGAACACAGTACAAAATAGAATGAAAATTAATTACTAGACATCGAGAGCTTATACAGTATACGATCGAGTAGGCATTTTTCTGATAGAAAACGGTGTTTTATGCAGAGTTGTTGCATTTAAAAAATTATATATTTAAATCTATGTAAGGTACAACTTAGTTGGTAATATGTATTGAACTGATGTAAATTAAAATTATAACAGAATAAAGTAGAAGACTAACCATGTTGATTTCAGCTGGCCCTCCGAGTGTACCAGTGAGATACATGACGATACCAGTTCCTGCACCTAACAAGGCCAACACTGCAATGGCGATGGTGATAAACCGTAGGGAACGGCAAAACGCCAACTTGCAGCTTGTCAAAAATCTGATGATGTTTGTACCATCGTTGGTATCTGAGAGGAATCAAAGCATTTTCTATTACGTCTTGTTGATTTTGTGTCATCATTAACATATTTACTATTGTTTTTTCGCATGTCACGGCATTTCCTGCGAGGGGTGAAAGAGGCTATTTACATCAGGGCCCCTTCACTCAATCGCGACGGGGGCTGACTTTGTCTACAAGATACCTTTGAGTGACCCAATGTTAACGTCATTATTCAAAGAAACCATGTGACCAGAATGACTGGACGAAAGCACTAGGTGATAGAACTTTCTGGTGTTGGATCTAAAGTCTTAACTTTGAACACGCATGTCCACATGTGTTTGTTAACATTTCAATGGTCTCCAACTTTTATATATTACTAACAATGGATCACGCAACACAGTTGGAACCCTAAACATACTAAGTATATAAGCACAACTCTATGCCTGTTTTGTAGACTTTGAGAAAGCGTTTGACTCGGTTTGACGAAAAAAAAATCTTCTACTAAAATTAAATAAACTTGGAATAGGAGGCAAATTCTTACTTTACGATACATGTACTTCAAAACAACGAATTGTGTTAAATCCAGCCACGGTCTTACCGAAACGTTCGAACTGTGGGATTAGACAAGGCTGTTACTTGAGTCCAACCCTCTGGCTAAACCTAAGCGCCAATACCAACCATTTTGGACGCATATTAAAGCAACGCTTATAAAATACATTTCTAGTGGCTGGTGTCAGGAATTAACTAAATTGAATTAACCTTATACCTATTCCAAAATTAAGAAAATTATCTATTATCAATTCTAAACAATTTTTTACGACGAGCATAACTAAAATGAGAATCAGCTCACACGACCTGGAAATCAAAAGTGCCGTCACCATAATACAGCAGCCAATCAGTGATTATGTTTGACATGCAAGGAAGATATTGAAGACGAATCCCACTGTATGATGTCATACCCAACACATGAAGATAAAAAGAGAAAAGTTGATACAATCCATAGCTTAAAAATCTAATGTTACATTACCCCATTCAAAATTAGATATCTTCAATATGCTCCTTTCATGTCCTTCTCAGATATCAGTGTACGTTGGAAAATTCATATCTGAATCACTACAAAAGCGACATCATATTGTAAATAACTGCCATATTTCATGCATCACAAAATTACTCTCCTTGAAAAAACACAATAGATTATCTTTGGTATTACTATAGACTAGCTCTGTTAGAATTCTATTTTAGTACACGTAGTTCATGTTTCTTAATATTGGAATAGGCATTAAGTTTATTTAATTTACATACTAGTATTTCCTGCCACTAGCTAACTACAAATGTATCCTGTAAGCGTTGCTTGCCCATGGGCTTTGTTTACGCCGATCAAGAATTGATACATTTCCTGCGCCACGCTGCTGGGACTGTGAGGTTCCCAAGACACGTTTTCATAAAAACGACACGTACGCAGCATAGCTGAGAGTCCAAGGCAGACAGCGGGACGCCCAATCACAGCGCACAGGCGGGGACCCGCCCACCGACCGGGCTGCAAAGGTTTGATACTCCGCCCAGCGGCTCCGCCTGACGATTAAAGCGATTTTCCGCCTCAGCCCTGCACGCGGCATTGTATTTTTCTCATCCCGATTTCATTCCAAAACAACGTTTTCACAAGTGACATCGAGGAGGCTGGTTTCACGGAGGCTGGTTTCACAGAGTGTACCGAGTGAATTTCATTACATTTCACCAAGGACGTTCTTGAGTTCAGCCATACTATAGTATGGGAGTAATGTATTGTTTTCCCTCATGTTTCTCCTCTCCCTCCTGCCATTTTGTTAAATGGATTCAATTTCTTCATTTTTGAGCCGAAAAACATGAAATTTGGCATGAAGGTGAGTGGCCAAAACCCCCAGACATTTTTTTCATTTTTTTATTGATACAGGTTTTAAAATTGTTTTATTATTTTTTGCTTTTTTTTGGGGGGGGGGAGGGTCAAAGAAAGCATAATACAACGTTATGTATAAAAACGTCTTACTATACTAAGCGGGGTCCAAGGGGGTATATAATACACGTCAAAGGGGGTATATATGTCAAAATCTTACAGCAGAACAGTTTAATTTTTGATCGGCGTAAACAAAGACCAGGGGCGTAAAGAACGTTTTAATCAGGCTTCGCGCCTTCTTTTATATAGTATTTATTCCCTCTTCCGCAGCTCCGTGCGTAAAAACCCCCCTATCTAGGAGAAAAGTAAAGAACGTCTCGAGTGGCGACATGGCACGTGGATGCTAGCGCGGGTCGGGTCACATCAAAAGCAATAGCTGGCCGTCCACATCACAAGGTCGGACACAAAAATGCTCGTACCAAAAAGGACTTGTATTATTTTGTCATCGTTCTAAACCTTATTCAGCCACCAGATTTTCCAATTTAAAAATGTTTGACTAAAAACACTACCCATTTATGCTACTTTAATTATCATGCAATCTAAACAAACAATTGCTACACCGTCTGTCCATAAAAATCTTAGTCAACGTGGATCCCTAAAAATCACGCGGGATATATTCCGTGGGATTTCATGCTTATTACGTGGACTGTACTGTATTAAGCCACAAAATATTACAACTTCACGGTGGCCTGTTGCTAAGCTATTATTTTCCATTCATAGGGGCGTTCGAAAAAGTGCCAGGTTACAACACGTACTTTTGGCCTGTTTTGTACTACCGGTAAAACATTTGAAAATAAACAAATAGTATTGAAGACGTAGGGTAAATTACGTCAAAATCAAATGAAATGATCGTCTTGAGATAGTTTTAATGTTAGTTGTTTACGTTGGATAACTGATTTTTAGAAATCTCTTTTCGAAAGACGACTTTTTTCGGGATTCGGAGCGCCAGTCCGAGTCATTATTTTAGGCAATCACCGTTTAAGATTGGCTACGTATATAACCAAAATTTCTACGTCTAGGAATAAGATTTAAAAAAATCGTGTCTCTGGATTTTTTAAATTCATGATTTTTAGTACAATAGTTTTTGTCAACATATTGGTACAAAACTTTTTTTTTTTACATTTTTGCACTCAATTGCTCATAATGCATAATCAAGTCAGTTTTCGAAAATCCCTAAGACACGACTCTTGACAAACCCGTTTCGGTCATTTTGAGCCGTCAATGAGATGTGTTGGGATCTTAATGATTCCAATCTTAAACGGGTATTGGACGCGTACGCAAGTCATACGGCGTGAATATGTGGAGTTTTCATTTATGCCGGTATGTACAAGTATTACAATCTTGAAGGTCACTCACAATGACGGCAGTAGTTTCGTGTTTCATGTTCCATGTCCACTACAAAATGATTGCAGACATGTACTGTCGAGGAAATGGTTTATATTTGTGGACTCTTTTTTTTTCTGTTAGTATAGGTACCCATGTAAAGAGGGGCCGGAAAACCAAGGTTTGCTGTAAATGACCGCGGGTGACCCCATTTCGAACACCGTTCTGTTCGAATTACGTCAGATCGAACATGGTTCGGGCTCTTAAGCAGGTGGGGAGATCGGAGCCCAAATTTGACAACCGTGGCGGCCGACCGCTGACCCGCGGCCATGGATTCTAAAGCGGGTCTAAAATTTTTCCGCCCATTTTTTCTCAATGAAATCATTTTTTACATATATCACAAAATGACCAAATTTTTAGTGCCTTATATTCCGTTCTAACAGCTTACCAAATTCCACGTGTTCCCGGTCTGTAGTTATGAAGATATTACTTTTTTTAGCTGTTTGGAGAAGAAGAAGACAACGACAAAAAAGAAGAAGAAAAGGGGAGGAAACTGCGCAAAAACACTACCGTGTTTAGGTAAACATAATAACCATGTTGAGGGTACCTGCAGGGTACTTGTCATCGTAGGAAGATGTCTTGTGGTCTTCTTGGACATTGTCAGAAGCGCCCCCGCCCTCGTCATGGCGGACACGTCCGTTGAAACCACCCTGCTGGCGGCCGGCAGGTGATCGGGACGGCGGTCCCCTGGTTTCCGGCTGCCGCCTCGCATCACGTAAAGACGGTGGCAGATCCTCATCCTTGACTTTAAAGCGCACTCTCTCTGCTTCTTCGTACATGTGCGGATCCTCATCCTTCGCTGCAAAGCGCACTCTCTCGGCTTCTTCGTACATGTGCGGATCCTCATCCTTCACTGCAAAGCGCACTCTCTCGGCTTCTTCGTACATGTGCGGATCCTCATCCTTTACTGTGAAGCGCACTCTCTCGGCTTCTTCGTACGTGTCTGAAGAAGTACCTGGACTTTCCAGCCGCATGTCAGAAGCGCCGGCCCGCGGGTGGGCAGCGGGAGATCGCGGGGGCTGCTGCCCGCTCGTCCGGCCGCTGTCGGGCCCGGAGAGAGGGTTTCGGACAGGCCTTGCTTTCTTGCGCATTTTACTGTACTGTGCTGACACCATGCAAACAGTTAATGCATAGATATAGCAATCAATACCATAGTAAGCCTGTTGCTGTAACGGCTTCTATTTTGTTATGTAAATAATCTATACCATGTATTACGTGTCCAATGGAATGTTGTTTTTCTGCAAATACTAGACTAATTTTCGGTGTAAGACTCTCATTCTAAGATTATGGTGCACACATCAAAGTGCTTTTGAAACATAAAGTTTCAAAAGAGATGTCAGAGGGCGTAATTTGATTATTCAGTTGGTTTCAACCGGAGTCACATCGGCCTCATCACCGAACGATTTCGTGCTCGCTGGCGACCCCCCCCCCCCCTGACCCTTAGTTATAAGTAGTCTTAGTTATAAACTAGAAAGGCCAATATTTGCTTTGGAGCAAATACAGCGATGGGTTCACCACATTTTACGACATGGCAGGGAAAGAATGAGAAACACAAGGGAAAACAATGATTTACATTGATATAACTATAATATGAAGTAACATACAACTAAAACAACAGTTGGATAGCTATTCCCTACTTTATTGGTTAGGATTTTTAATTGCATAATGCAAACTGTTGATTTTCAAAATAAAAATAAAACGTTCATGCCCCGCATTCCAATGCTGGAGCAGGAAAGCTTGAAATACCTACCAAAACACTTGAATACAGACATACTGTTAGTATGGAAATGCTCTGTGCAGGTGTTAATCAAGTTAAATCCCAACAGCCAATCAGCAAGAAATGCTCTGTGCAGGTGGAAATGCTCTGTGCAGGTGTTAATCAAGTTAAATCCCAACAGCCAATCAGCAAGAAGAATAGAGGAAAGCTGCATGCCTATTGGTTGATGCCCTGCATTCCATTGTGATGACTCATGCCCAAACGTGGTACACTAACACAGTAATACATTTGCTATAACACAGCCAAAAAACTCAAATAAAACCATTATAAAAGCCTGTATCACAATAATTTAAAAAACGCCTAGGGGTATTTGCCCACTGTACCTCCATACCAAATTTCAGGACCTTGGGCCCTAAAATGAAGAAGCTGAATCCATTTAAAAAATGGCAGGAGGAGAAGGAGAAGAAGAAGAAGAAACATCAGAAAAAGCAATATGGGTTCACCACCACTTCGTGGTGTGGTGAACCCATAATAATCTGTACAACAGGCATGGTATGTGCACAAATTTATTATTAGGAAACAATTTTAACGATATTATTTCGGTTCAATGAGCGTTCTGTCGTATCTTTTAGATCGTCAATCAGTCACATGACTTTCAAACGATAGGTGATACAGGTTTTTTCCAAAATCCTCTGTCAAGCATGGGAAGGTTCCGGGTCGGAGTTGATCGCAATGAACTATACCCTCCCCCAAAAAGAGTGGTTGCATGTCCGTAAACTTTTTTTGATTTTAGCATGACAGTAATCGTCCCACGAGAGAGCGGCATCCATTTTCCATTTTTTGTATTTAGAATGGCAATTAGTTGTTCCACCAATGAGAGAGTGACTGCATGTCCGTCATTACGCATGTCAAATATATAATCGTTCCACCAATGACAGAGTGGCCTCATATCCATCAACTAGTATGGGATGCGGGGGTATGGGATGGGTCTTTTGGAACCGCACGAGTAGGACACTACATGTAAGATCACCTGTCCATGCTGGTGAGAGGTGCACAGTAAATGTAATCAACTACAAAACTACGTAAAAGCACAAAGACATACATGAATTTCAGTTCCTTATTCTTAACAGCGAATTATTGACATATGTCTATTGTCTGTCTCATTTTACGTGGTTGCTCTCAATCGAACGTACGTTTACGTCCAGTGAGTCTTCACTGCAAATATTTAAAAACTTTTGGTTGGCGGTGTTTCTCGTGCAACGCATTGTACCGCAGCAAAACGCAACGAATGCGGAAGTAAATACGCCACCGCAGGGCAAAAAAAGGCAGAGGTCTATGACCTGATTAAGACATGGAATTATTGACAAATATTGTAAAATATTTTTTTTAAATGCCAGGGTTATGACAAGGGTTATAAAGCTGCCCTTTCAATAATACATGTTCAAGAGGCTAGTCCACTGTACATATTGGTCTGTGTGTGCAACTCCCATTTTCTTTCTCATAGGTTTGGATATAATGAACGAAAGCAAAAACTTAACATGCCGCTAGACTCTTATTAATCTGTGCATTGAGGATGCACATGGATCGCAATGCTAATCGTTATGTGTAGTATAGGTTTTAAGATATAAACTGCCTGGAAATTGAATGCGTGTATGATGGCACAGTGGATACACAGAGCAGGTTATTGTTTTAAAGCGATATATTCATGTCAAAAGTGTACCAGTTGAACATGTATCTAGCTACTTGAGATTTGGATACATGTTGTTTTTCTTCAGTAAGTTTGGATACATGTTGTTTCTCTGCAAATACTAGACTAGTTTTCGGTGTAAGACTTTCATTCTAAGATTATGGTGCACACATCAAAGTGCTTTTGAAACATAAAGTTTCAAAAGAAATGTCAGAGGGCGTAATTTGATTATTCAGTTGGTTTCAACCGGAGTCACAGCGGGCTCGTCCCCGAACGATTTCGCGCTCGCTGGCGACCCCCCTCCCCCTCCCTTAGTTATATTAAAGTAGTCTTTTTATCTGTACAACAGGCATGGTAGATGAACAAATTTAGGTAACAATTCTTAACGATATTATTACGGGTCGATGAGCACTAGAAGACTACCTGTATATATTTGAAAGAATTTGTAAATATTGTAATTTTTACATCATAAACCTTAGCTTGTTGATCAACGATGCTAGCCAACAGCACAGTGATCGTTGGAAGTATGTGGACGATTTGTCCTTGGGAGAGAACAGACACGTGGGTAAACAGTCTCAACTCCAGAATCAAGTAGACTCTCTCGAGGAATGGTCGGGGAACGCTGGTTTAAAGCTCAACCCGGACAAGTGCATGACTCTGACAGTGTGTTTCATGAAGAACCCTCCTCCACCCTTGCCCATAACCCTGAATGGAACTGTTCTTAAGTCTGTAGATGTTGCAAAAGTGCTAGGGTTATGGCTGCAATCAAACCTGAAATGGAACAAGCAGATCAGTGAGTCAACTAAAAAAAGCCAGCAAACGCTTGTTCATGCTGCGAAAGCTGAGAACCTTCTGTCTTCCTGTACCGGACTTAGTAACTGTATACTGTGGTTTTATCAGACCCGTCTTAGAGTATTGCTCCCCGGTATGGCACCACAGTCTAACCCGACAACAGACAGCAACCATCGAACAAGTACAAAAACGTGCCTGCCGTACCATCCTTGGAAAGGACTATACTAACTATACATCAGCTCTACAACAGTGTGGTCTTGAGACACTGGAGAACAGGAGAGTCAACCTGTGCCGTAAGTTTGCAGTCAGCATGGAGAAGTCAGAGAGAACCGCTGATCTGCTACCTCCAACCCGGGGACAGTCAACCCGACGTGAACTAAGAAACTCAACAAAACGGACTCTCCCTACCACACGTACAACAAGATGTAACAACAGCCCTCTACCGTCCCTCTTAAGACTGTTGAACGAAATGAAATGATAGTGCTCTTAACTCTGTAAATGCCTCTCTTGTGCAATTTGTATATGAAATAGTTTAATGTAATGTTGAAATGTACAGTACTAATGTGAATGAAAAAATTTGAATTTCACTATGCTAAATATGTATAATATCGTGTAAATACTTTTTTAATGCGTAACTGTATTACCACATCTTGACTCCAAGATTGTGCTGTCGTTAAGTTTTTAAAACAGGATGTACATCTTAGAACGCAATTCAGCTTTATGCTGCAATGTTCTTGATTTTAGCAATAAACCATTTTTGATTGATTGATTGATTGATTGATTGTTAAACAAGAAAAGATACCCACGTTTGCTAAGTTTACTGTCGACTATTACAACATCCATTTATAACCGAAACAACTTTTAAAACATTGTACTCATTGTACAAATGATTTTGATTTGGTGGGAACATCACATATACATAGCCACCATCACATAGAAAAGGAGTAAAATACATCACTGCATCAAAGTAAAAGACAAAAATTACATCAGAGCGTTGTTTTGTCTCCTCTCTTGATATCTATCTGCCAAGTTTTGGCATGGCAACAGGCATCTTTGCCCATTTTCGGCATATTGACCACTATCTGAAGGCAACAAATTTCCTTGCTTTCCCCCCAAATCGGTAAAAATTAATGCGCGCGCTGATGCCATCCATAAAATTACCTGCCGGGGCCTTAGTTTGATAGGATTTACCTTTCAGTAAACAAACAAAACATAGTCAGTGATTGATCTGTGTTGCATATTCATTGGTAAATGCAGGTGTTTAAAAACATTGCAAGCTGTTGATTTAACTAACTTTCTTTCGCAAAACACGCTATGTGCCTCTCACTAGGCATGCTCAGTTCATCAGTCTGATATTTATAAACATGGTGTCATGAAAAAAACATCTATCGTAAATACGTTATCCATAAGCTTTTCTGGAGACGCGTGGCACGGCCATGAGGGGAGTAATCAATATTTACAACTTTGCATTGAACAACAGAAACGAACATTAGGTACAAAAAAAAAAAATAAACCAACACCTGTTAAGACATGTATCTGAGTAAGCATGTATGCGTCTGGGTAATGAGATAAACACACGCACGTTATGCTATACGTCAAACTCCACCGCCGTTAAACCGTGCAAACTACAGATACTTTACCGCCGTTGCAGCCCGGACTAGATAGGGTTAATATGTAATTCTGTCGTCATATCAAACCAGGAAAGCGGGTAGTCCCTCACAATTGTCTAAAATACATTTAGGGAATTCGGAAGCTAAAATAAGAAAGTAGTATCAAAGGAAATTTGACGTTAGTAATGAGACCTTTATCTTTGAACCACTAATCATATTCCAGTTATACTAAACGCTCAGGTGATAGTGACTGTCGTCTAATTTGATTTTTGTAAAAAGGAAATCACAAATTCCAATCTCATTCTTGGAATGTTTAGACCAATTCTTGGAGTGTGTTACTAACATTTCAAAGTTGAGTTGATCCCCCCCTTAGCTAAACGTTGAGATACAACCCTCAGACAAAGACTGGTACACCCTAAGGACCGACCTCACAAGGGTACCAAGGCGAATGTTATTTACAGACTCAAATGTGAGGAGCCCAATTGTAACAACACCTACATCGGAGAGACAAGTCGACCGCTTAAAGTAAGGTACAAAGAACATTGCCGACCTAGTGCCAACGGCTACTCCTCAGCTATTTTCCACCACCTACAACACAACCAGGGTCACTCTTTCAAACTCGAGTCCACGGATGTCTTAGACCGCGAAACACGCTGGTGGGAACGGGGTGTTAAAGAGGCAATATATGAAAGAATGTACAACCCCACCCTCAACAGGGAAGGGGGGCTACGGGTCGATCTTTCCGGCACTTGGGATTTGGCACTCCCAGCCCCGAGGACAGACAACACTTAAGCTCCTGTCCTGTATAACAGGAGCTTTCAGACTAATTTGCATCATCGTGTCTTAACTTGTCTGACTTTTGTTCCTTTTTCGACTTCCAAAAATTTGTCTTCACTTTATTTGCATATCAATCAACAGGTTGTGTATATAAACCTGCTTTCCCCTCTGGTCTCTCAGTCACTGACGAAAGCTAGTGGATACTAGCTGAAACGTCTGACGTTTTCAAAATCATATCCAGTTGCTTGAGTAACTGTTTTTTGGCATTACGTTGAGATACAACATGGAATAAAACTGACGAATGTACTGGACAGGTATTTTGTACATTTTATTACGTAATGCTAATTGAATGTGCCTAAAATTTTTATTTTGTTACGTGCCTACTGAACACTTTTCAAACTGCTACAACATCTCTGACTTCATAAAAAATTTTTCCATGGTGCAGTTATTCTTTTCAAAAGATATGTTCACATCATATTGTAGTATCACAATACTTTTAATCCAATCTCAATATTCCTGCTCATATTGTTGTTTACTGTTTATTTTTTATTTGATGGATCTCCATCTACTACATGTACTGCACTATTCTTCCTGGGGTCGTAAAACACATCAAAACAAATCATTACGAACTTAGTGTTACCTCACATTATGAATTAAATATTTGCTTTAGTAACATTCTGAATTCAAAAACTTTGAATATAATATTGTAACATTGTTATAATCTTTGGTTAATGAAGGGGATAAAAGCAGTAATTGATACAATTTTTAATTAAATCCAACGTATTAAGACTAAAAAAAGCTACGTTTAAACAACAATCATCATGATATTTACACAATGAGATATAAAACAAATTGCGACACATGCTAGATAATATAAATAAGTAGGTCATACATATGAAACGCCATTCCTTAAAGGCCTTACGATAACAACAAAAAACAACTTAAACTTAGTTTCAAATTGGTAGCTCTAACGGAAATGGAACACACTGATGCTGTTAGCATAACTGTTTCAAAAATTACAAACATTGTCCATCTCATCCTCACTGCTTAACATCAACGTTAATCGACACGTTGATTGGAACTTCTCGGCAATCTTTCAGATTAACTTGTTCATCTTGTTAACCTTAAAAATATGTCAGATAATGTTTAAAGTTAAAACTTTTGATCCAACACAAAAATTCTCTCACCTAGAGCTTTCAACCAGTCACTCTGGTCTTCCTCAGTAGACTGACCCAGTGAAGCTTGTCACGTGGCTTCTTTGAAGTGTGACGTCAACACTGGGTCAAAGGTATCTGGAAGACGATGTCGGCCCCCGTCGCGGTTCAATGTAGGGTGATGGGCCCTGATGTAAATGGCTTCCTTCACCCCTCTCAAGAAATAGTCTTGTTCAGTGTCTAAAATCCTTACAGTATCAGTGTCACTGTAAGATCATGTGTTGGATCGAAAGTTTTAACTTTAAACATGTAACTACCAACACAGATGAACTTTCATGATAATGTCAGATAATGCTAAACTGCACCTCACTCTTAGAGGCTCCACGTTGTTACTCTCTATGTACAACATTTAAATGATGCAACTCACTCAAACTTACATTGGAGACATCAAGCGCATCTATCTCTAGCTCTGCTTAAAAAATCTTTAAGTTTAACAGTCAATTAGATATACAAGTCTCAACACTACATGTGTTATTAGGGCCTAACTTTTCTCTTCCAGTTCTTCTAGCTCTGATTTGGGGATATGCTTCCACCAATCAGATATATAAGGTCGATATGTAATTCCTAGATTGACGGCGATATTTTTGTGGTCAATCAGTTATAGAATTCGAAGTCACTCCTGTTCAATACCCTTTTGATAACCTGGTTAGCATTGGTATTTAATGTATTGGGGTATAGTGGGTGCACTGTTATGTCAACTTCGAGTATTTATATGTAGGTCATATTTTGTTGTGTGGCACTGTTAAGATAAGTTACGAACTTGAGTGCAGCGCCATTCTGTCTTTCTTACTGTTTTGTTGTGTATATAAAATTAAAAATAAAACATCATGCTTAAGCTTCTGTATTATTATTCTGTCTTTCTTACTGTTTTGTTGTGTATAGAAAATTAAAAATAAAACATCATGCTTAAGCTTCTGTATTATTATTTAGGGCATCTTTTACAAACTTTACCATACAACCACCGACCACTTTCATGTGGAAAGTGACTCTGGGTAGCTTGGCAGATGAACCTTTTTTTATAACAGCATCTGGTATCGTCCCACATCGGGGTGCCGGTGGGTTCTGACCAGTACTGTACACAGTCTGGCAATTCAACTGACCAAGACCATGCTGTTTCCCATGCTGTGTTTGGCTCGTTTGGATTCCATCCCTAATAAAAAAAAGTAGGTTTACTACCAACAAAAGCAAAATGATATATCTTTTTAAATCTTGAGTGTATTCTTTTCTGTAACCAATATCTTAGATTTCTGTCTATGAACACACACTTTTATGCAAAAAGGCACGTTATGTGGTTCAATTAAGGGTCATAAGTGTATACTCGTAATATCAATCTGTTAGCAAAATCTATAGTGTCAATAGAAACAGTTGAGAGTAAAACCATACAAGTATAAGGAACATTAAAGAGGTTGAAGTCTGTACTTGTCTTCTCAATGAGTCTCATACCCATGAGCACACAGACCGTGTTAACGTGCGTTTGTAAATATTGGTCATCCAGGTAATTAGATAGGCCAAACGGATATGATTTTTAGTAATCGGTCAGACATTTTAGGTAGCATCCACTACCTTTCGTCAGTGACACTGGAGACTTGTCAGAAAGACAGGTTTATAAGCACGAACTATTGATATATATGCAAATAAGAGAAAACACTGTTTTTTGTAAGTCCGAAAGAAAACAAAAGTTAGTCAAGTCAAGGGAAGGATGATGCAAATTAGTCAAATAGCCAATGTTGTTGTTTTTTGTTTGTGTCACTTGTGTTAACGTACCTTGTAATTTTCTAGTGGGGATCCGTCTAGCCATTTCCAGGTGCCGTCGCACTTAACCAGCCCAATCCAGTAGTCTTGACTCCCTCCAACTTTTCTTATCAGGTTTCTCAGAGCGACGTCCAATTCCTTTGTCTTGGGCATTGCTAGTGTCGCCCCGTCTTTCTCACAGGCTGCCAGAGCTTTTGCGTACTTCGTTTCGTAAAAAGAAACCTTGATACAGGTTTGAGCGAGTAGTTGGTAGCCATACGGACATTTAGCTGAAAAAGTTATACCGGACTTTTGGTCACCATTTAAAAAAAAAACTTTTACTCGTTAAGAAGTTAAATTTGAAATATTACCGTTTACACTAAGACTAACCATGTTTAATCGTTTGTAGAAAGATGAAGATTTGGTGGCTTTCTTTCAATAACCCTTTCGAGTCCGGGTCTTTTAGGGATTCGTGGGACAAGTGAGTGGGGACTCATTCGCCCCCTCCCCTCAGAAACGGTATATACTAGTAGTATGACCCTCAAATTTCCAGAGAATGTTTTGCTAAAGAAAACGTATCATCACAACAATTTATTGACGTTATCACGTTATGTGACATCATTATGGTGTCATTACTTTGGTTTTATTGGCCAATACCGCCTAGTTAGGTTATTCCCGGTCCCTTAAAGCATAATGATATACAACATAACTTTAACCAAAAGTGTTTATTACAGAATATTAGGGTCTACTGAGACTTATGTGACGTCATTACATTAAACCCCTTTCCATGGCAACACAAAAAAGTATGAACCTATTCCACTGATAGGAGATTGTTGCCAACCATTTTTGGAAAAGTAAGTTTGTTGGTTCTAGCACAAGCCGTTCAGACGCTATTAGACATTAAAATGGCGCGGGCACTTTTAGCACCCCCCGTCCCCGATCTAGATAGGGTTAAACTACTCCAGCCTGCCCTTCTTTTCTTTGTGTTTTACATGACTATCATTTTTCCATTCTAAGTCCCATCAGAATAAGCTGATACCCAGGTGTGCCAAAGAACTCATAAGAATTTTACGGAATCCATACAGATTTTACGAAATACATACGATCCATTACAAGGAAACATGCGGATTTTACGAAATACATACAATCCGTTACCAGAAACATACTAAGTTTACATGATACATGCGATCCATTACTTTGAAACATGCGATTCTTACTAATTTGGTGAGTTGCGCCTAGATCCCCAAATTATTAAGGGTCGTGTGTTTCCGAATAATATATATATGTATAATTATATGCTTTCCGTAAAATTCGTATGCGTCTAATAACGGATTGTATGTATCTAAAAAAAATCGTGTTTCCTTATTAATAATGAATCGAATGCAATTTGTACAATTCGTATGGATTCTGTAGAATTCGTATTATTGTCTGGCACCCCTAATACCTACACCTTTCTTTCACTTCTAGTCTAGCCAGGAAATTCTTTATTTCTAAAAAACCAACCTCTGCATGTTGGTGGGTTTCCAGTCCAGGTCCCGTCAGACCGACATGTGAGTAGAGAAGCACCAACCAACGTGTATCCTTCTTCACAAAAGAAACTCAGAACCTGGGCGGAGCCATTGTAACGAACATTTGCTGGGGGACGTATCATGGGACATACTGCAGCTGTATAGATAAAAAAAATAACAATGGCATCTGATATTAAACGTTTTACACGAGCAAAGGATTCGGAGACCATCTGTTACCTTCACCAGGGCTATAATGACTGGTTTACTGTGCTATTGTTTTAACCCTATATAGACCAGGGAGGGGCTGAAAGTGCCCGCGCCAACTTTGATGTCACGCGTAGCATCTGAACAGCTAGAGCTAGAACGGCCAAACTTGGTGACTTTTCCTAGAATATTGTTGGAAACAATTCGGTATCATTGGAATAAGATAATAATGTTTTGTGTGACCATGGCAACGGGTTTCTTGTAGGTATTTTTTGCTAAATTTAGTAATTTCAGTTTCAACAATATAATTTTATGGGTTTTATGTCATGTTACACATGGTTTCTAATATTAATAACATCCCATATAATTTCATGTAAATTTTATAATCAAAAATGCATAATTTATGCTAATTTGATGACGTCATTGGCCAAAATCCAAGATGGCGGACCATATCATTAGAACAGGTATATACAGGTTATTTTCTTAAAATTTCATCAAAACTTCAATTTCTTTTTACAAAAAAAGGTTCAATCCAAAATGGCGGATAGCTTAAAATGCATGACGTCATTTTATGACGTCACCGGTGTTGCTATGGGCAACATAAGACTTAGTACACCCTAATTTTCTGTCATAAACACTTTTGATAAAGTTATGTTGTATACCATTTAGTTTTCTGGGTATAACCTATTTAGACGGCTTTGGCCCCAAAAAAATCACATTTATGACGTCATAATGACGTCATACAATGTCATAACTGTAGATATGATAAAATATGGTCATACTGCATACTGTTCTCGAGTTCTGAGGGGTGGGTGTCAAATGAGCCCCCCCCCCCCCCCCCGGTCCCACCAAGCTCAAAAAAGCCCAGTCTAGATAGGGTTAAGCTCGGGATTTAATTGTTACGGTAACATCCATTTGTGGGGTCGTGTGACGTAGCGGCAGAGTGCGCGACTCGGAACTAAGAGTCCCGGGTTCGAGTCCTGACATGCCACCGATCTTGTGCCCTTGGGAAAGGCACTTTACACGACTTTCCTCACTTAGCTCAGGTGTAAATGAGTATTGTCCTGTCATGTATTTGTCCCCTGTGTTGGTGGCGGTATTAATATAAGTTGAAAAAACTTGAGTGTGTCGTCACCACGTCCGGTGATTACATGTTGGAATAAAAAAAAAAAAAACAAGCTCCGGAGCGCAGTGAACCATGTGCCACCTAGCCCCATTACACAGTGCACCAGTCATGATAGCCCTGATGAAAGTGACAGATGGTCACCAAAACGTTGGCTCATATAAAACGAATGGTTGTAAATTTAAAAAAAAGCTTTAATATCAGCATTTACCAACCTGATTATATCATTATTTTTCTGCATTACCAACCTTTCATGCATGTCGGAGACCTTCCACTCCACGTCCCGTCAGACTGGCAGGTAAGTGGAGAATCACCGACCAGCTTGTATCCTGGGTCACACCCGAAGTAAACCTCGCCTCTGTAGGAGTCAGTCATCATGGATCCTTTTGCTGGTGGTGTCAGCTCTGAACACTGCAGTGTAGTTGTCATCATCGGTGGTTTGGTCGTCACCTGTGGCGGTGTGGTTGTGACATGTGGCAGTGTCGTTGTGACCTGTGGCAGTATGGTTGTCACATGTGGCAGTGTGGTTGTGACCGGTGGCAGTGTGGTTGTGACCGGTGGCAGTGTGGTTGTCACATGTGGCAGTGTGGTTGTGACCGGTGGCAGTGTGGTTGTGACCTGTGGCAGTGTCGTTGTGACCTGTGGCAGTATGGTTGTCACATGTGGCAGTGTGGTTGTGACCGGTGGCAGTGTGGTTGTGACCGGTGGCAGTGTGGTTGTTATCGGTGGCAGTGTGGGTGTGACCGCTGGCAGATTTCTTGCCCTCACAAGGCTTGTGGCCTGTTGACGTAAACCAAATGTGGTCAGTATAAAGGTATCTATCGAGTGCCTTGATAACAACAAAACACAATGTTGAGGGGCTACGTTTTGGATGTGCAAAACCGAAATCATCTAAGATTTTCCTTACTTGAGCTGTAGGTATTAGCATCGTTGCTGTTTCGTGCGATGGTGGAAACATGTTGGTTGCCCGATGCAGTTTAGTACTTTTAGCAGACAGAAAGGATGTAGTTGTCAAAGAGACTGGTAGGTAGGTTGCAGTCACGGTGGTAGTTACAGGCATAGCAGTTGTCCAGTTGTCTCCATCAGTTACCACAGAGGGCTATAAAAAAGACGTACATTGTACAATGTTACAACTTCTTCAGTTATTACTTCCTTTGGTTCATTTATCATTGGCGTTCAGCACATTTGTCGAACAATTCACCACAACAGCCACATAACAATATTTCTTATCGAAGAAGATCTTTATTGCACGACAACTGTACATAGTAGAATGTATGGCACCGACTATTGAACATAGTACAAAAAAGGGTATAGAATGAAAATTAGCTAGAATAAAATAGCTAATACAGTATACAACCAAGTACGGCTAATGATAAATTTCAGCATTTTTAAAAAATAAATGTATTTACCTATTTTTGCATTGCAAGACCCGGAGTTATTGCATTTTTGAAAAAAATTATATATTTAAATCTGTATTAGTTACAACTTCCTGGTGATATGTGTGGAACTAATATAAATTAAAATTAGAAAAGACTTAAGTAGAAAACTAACCATGTTGATTTCAGCCGGCCCTCCAAGTGTACCAGTGAGATACATGATGATACCAGTTCCTGCACTTAACAAGGCCAACACTGCAATGGCGATGATGATAAATTGTAGGACACGGCAAAACGCCATCTTGCAGCTTTTTAAAAATCTGGAGACGTTTGTACCATCGTTGATATCTGAGAGGAATCAAAGAATTTTCCAATAAATCTTGTTAATTTTGTGTCATCATTATCATATTTACCGGAATTTTATTATGTAGTCCATGCTTAGTGCATGTCCAAGACTATTTCCTGAATGGGGTGAAAGATACTATTTTATTTTAGGGCTCAACACCCTTTACTCATCTGCAATGGGGGCGACAAGTAACCTCGTGACAAGCCCCACTGGGTCAGTCTACTGAAGAAGACCAGAGTGACTGGTTTAAAGCTCTACATGTAGGTGAGAAAACTTTATGGTGTTGGATCTAAATTTTTAACTCTCAACACGCATGTCCACATGTGTTTGTGAACATCTGAATGATCTTCAACATGGGCATATTACCAACAAGAGATCACGCAGATGGGACTTTAAACTTATTTAGTACGCTACCCTGGAAGTTTGGTTACAATCATTGTAACAGAATCAAACCTCTGTGCTTACCTTGTCGTAAGACACCAGGTACATACATCGCATTGTCAATGAGGCCAGGATTGTTGCGGTCTGTAACTGCAGGATCATCTAATTGCTGTCGAAGATTGTTGATGCCATCCGTGTCAACATTTTTGTGTACGTGGCCTTCAGTTGGAGTTTCGGTTCTGAGGCCAGGATTGTTGCGGTCTGTAACTGCAGGATCATCTGATTGCTGTCGTATATTGTTGATGACATCTGTGTCGACATTGATGTGCAAGTGCCCTTCAGTTGGAGTTTCGGTTCTGAGGCCAGGATTGTTGCGGTCTGTAACTGCAGGATCATCTGATTGCTGTCGAAGATTGTTGATGCCATCTGTGTCGACATTGTTGTGCAAGTGCCCTTCAGTTGGAGTTTCGGTTCTGAGGCCAGGATTGTTGCGGTCTGTAACTGCAGGATCATCTGATTGCTGTCGTATATTGTTGATGACATCTGTGTCGACATTGTTGTGCAAGTGCCCTTCAGTTGTAGTTTCAGTTTTCTTGCCTTTAGCAGACAGAGAAGGCACACTGCATTCTTAAGTCACATTTGTCTTTTTCTGTGTACATATGATATAATTGAAGTTAAAACAATCTAGAGTTCGGTGATCTTATACCTCCATTACATGTTTAGTGCTTTTCTATCTTTAATACATGGTGATGGCAACAGGTAAATGGCTTACATGTACAATCCTGCTCATTAGCAAAAACTCTTGCAATTATTTGCAGATATAATATCAGTTGATCATATTCTCCAACCAATCAATTATCTAATAAATAAAGCTAATCTAGCTTACCCCCCATGAATTATTCAAATGAGCTCCTTATTCGAATAAATTATGCTTAGTGAGTTTCATGTTAACTATACTTTCAATTATGTCAAGTAATTAATTCCCAGCAGTTACCACTATAAAATTCTAGCAATTTCACAATAATTATACAAATTAGATCTTCATTTTCATAATCAATATATTCCTGTCGTTCTCAATTACATGTCACAAGTATTTTTATAGTACTAATATCGAACACAACAGATCTATAGAATTTCCTAATTTATTCAGCAAATTAGATCCAGATTTGCATAACTGTAATTTAGTGATGCAAAGCATCACTTCACCTACCAACATACCGAAAATCACAACAACTGTTATACCGGTTTCTTAGTTATCCTATCTCGAAGATTTTTAAAGAAAACCGTCTAGAACAAGCTGATTGGGGGCCCAAATTCACGTGACTTCTTACCGAGCAGAATAGCTATCTACCATCCAAATTCCATGTACAGAACGCGTGATAAACCACAACAGGACGGCTTTAAAAATACATTTTGAATAGTTAATAACCTATTTGTATCGCCCACCTTAGTTAGTAAATATCTAAGCAGAAATTCACAACTCTATGACTGTTTGACTCGGTTTGTCGAAAAAAGTCTGCTACTAAAATTAAATACCCTTGAAATAGAAAGGGGATTTTTTTTACTTACTATATAAGACATGTATTCTAAAATAAACAAATTGTGTTAACCCTATCTAGACCGGGCTTTTTTGGGCTTGGTGGGACCGGGGGGGGGCGTCATTCGCCCCCCCCTCAGAACTCGAGAACGGTATATCGTAGGACCACCAAATTTTCAGAGGATGATGTACTAGTAAAAATTTATCATACGTACAATTTTTATGTCGTTGTGACGTAATATGACGTCATTATGACGTCATTAATGTGATTTTATTGGCCAAAACCGTCTAGATAGGTTATTCCCTGAAAACTAAACAGTATACGACATAACTTTACCAAAAGTGTTTATGACAGAATATTAGGATGTACTAAGTCTTATGTTGCCCATAGCAACACCGGTGACGTCATAAAATGACGTCATGCATATATTACATATCCGCCATCTTGGATCATCAATCTTGAATTTTGAAAAATAGTTTTTTTTTTTCAGGATGAAGCCTTAAATACATTGTAAACAGACTAAAGACATTCATATGAACCTTTTTTGTAAAAAAAATGGGAGTATTGATGAAATTTTAAGGAAAATAAGCTGCATTTACCTGATCTAATGATATGGTCCGCCATCTTGGATTTTGGCCAATGACGTCATCAAATTAGCATAAATTATGCATTTTTAATGATGAAATTTACATATAATTATATGTGATGTTACTAATGTTAGAAACAATGTGTAACTTGACATAAAACCCATAAAATTCTGTTGTTTAATTGGAAATAATTAAATTTGGCAAAAAATGCCTGTCAGAAACCCGTTGCCATGGCAACAAGAAAAATCATAATCTTATTCCACTGATACAGATTTGTTGCCAATAATATTTTAGGAAAAGTCACCAAATTTGGCGGTTCTAGCTTTAGCCGTTTCAGACGCTAGGTGACATCAAAGTTGCCGCGGGCACTTTAA
Source organism: Branchiostoma belcheri (assembly GCF_001625305.1). Lineage (NCBI taxonomy): Eukaryota > Metazoa > Chordata > Leptocardii > Amphioxiformes > Branchiostomatidae > Branchiostoma > Branchiostoma belcheri. Next base: position 1,028,617 of record NW_017802458.1, on the reverse strand, counting down.
GCCCCCCCCCCCCCGGTCTAGATAGGGTTAAAACTAGCGAAGGTCTTACCGAAACGTTCGTAACTAACTGTCGGGTTCGAACAAGGTTGTAATCATTTACACTGTTGAATTTATTCATACGCGATTTGACGGATGTGTTTGATGACCATTTTTAAAATCCCACTTGCTTACATAACAAGAACGTTTCATGCTTGTTATGTGCAGACGATCTAGTTCTTTTCTACAAATCCCAACAAGGTCTGTATTGTACATGTACATGTACAGAAGGCATAATTCAGCCTTTAGCGGCAACGCATTGTTAACTATTAAACAGGATTGATTGATTGATTGAATGAATGAATGAATGAATGAATGAATGAATGAATGAATGATGGATGGATTGATTGATTGATTGCTTACACCACTTCATTCATGCCCCAAAACCTATCCACCATACAAAAATTCAGATAATTGCTCTTCCAGAACTTGAACTGCTAAATCACAAACCATCACATACAAAAGGTCCACTGCAGTGACGTAGGGACCACCCATGAGGCCCATTTTCGAACAAGACCTTGGTCTCTCCAACGTTAACTGCCTACCGAAAATTATTAAAATCGATCCATATATGCCTTCAAGAGTTATGCCGCTTGAAGCACAGTCTTCCAAAGCAAACTGATTTGCTAACCTTCTAACGCTAACGAAGGCAAATACTTTTTTTCACTCTAATCAGCTTTTTATTTTTTTATTTTTTAAATCTTTTTATTCATATTCACACAAACAATAGACATAAACATAAACAAAACGCCTCCCTAAAATCTAATACATAAAGTAAAATTAATACATAGAAATACACTATACACAGAAAGTACCCCACTTACCCCGATGCCTCTCCAGCTTCCCTCTCCGAGACGCAATCAAGTATTCTGTTTTATTATAAAAAATTACAAGTTTTTTAAAGGAATCGAAATTCACAATTTTGGATGTCCTGCACTGAAATATGAAGAGTTTACCCAATAAAATGATCAAATTTATTAATGGTTTTGCTTCTTTAGACATGTCTCTAAAAATAACATTGAGGGAAGTTACTTTTAAATTTAAACCGGTTTCTTGTAATATCCAATCCTGCACTTTCCTCCAGAATGGTACTACATAAATACACTCATAAAACATATGTATGTAACTTTCTTCCTCACTGCCACAAAAAGAACATAAATTTGATTCAATCAGCTTCCAAATTTTAAGCATCCTATTACATGGTAAGTATTTATATAACAATCTATATTGAAAATATCTTAAATTAGGGTCGATAGTAGAATTTAACAGATTTACAAATACTGTTTTCCAAGGTATATGTGTGTCGAAGTAATAAAACTACGATAGTCTAATTTTTTCCGCTACGTCAGCTTGATTCAGAGATATAAGAAAGAAATTATAAATAGCTTTGTTAATCTTAACTTTTCTTAACCAATCATAATTCTTAATCGATGGCACACACACTAAATTTCTTGAGGGCTCTCTATTTAACAATTTTTTTCACTTCAATGGAATTGAAGTAGTTATCTGTTGATAACGCAGTTGATTTAAAATATCAGGGTACACTAAACAAAAATCGTGGAATGGCATCAGGTGTCCATCTTCTGATAATAAATCATTCATAAAAATAACTCTTTTATTCAAAAGTGCATTACAAATAATTGGCTTGCCATAAATGATGATATTTGAGTTACTCCAAAGAATCTGCTGTCGCACAGTATCTGACGTTTCGGGTTCTATATATTGAAATTTATACCAAGCAGCTAATGCCTCTGAAATGAAACCTTTTAAATTAAGAGAAGACACTGAAGTCAGTTGAAAGAAGGGTAGTAATTGCAGACTTAAGCATGGGTTATAATCTATCAACTTAGATGAGAACCATTCAGGGTTAAAATATAATTTAGGAATCCACGAAGCTTTCAAAGTCTGATCAAATACACGTAAATTAATCAATTTTAACCAGCCATTCTCCATTGAATTATAAAGTACTTTCCTAGCCACTTTTTCTGGACCATCCTCCCAAATGAAAGAGAAAATCTTTTTTTCATATCTTTTAAAAAACGAATCATTAGGAGACGGTAAAGTCTGGAGTAAGTTGGTAAATTGTGGGACTACTAAAGAATTAACTACGAAGGCAAATACTGTTATGATTTCATACTAAAAAGATTTTATGACTGCTAGCTACTTGAGAATTCAAGGCACGACACATACCTCTGTTATCTTCCTGTGATGAAGCGTCAAGACCATACAATTGGTTGTTAACGAAACCGACAACTTTCCGGCCCACAGTTACTTGGCGTCTGTCCGTCCCTTCACCGGATGGTTGTCCATCATTACTGTTGGTCTGTTGTAGAGACAACTGTCGGTTGATTTTATCTTTGTCGACGTAAGTGTACATGTGGGTGTCAGGGTCGTCATCGACTCCATGGCTTGGTGTGAACTCTGCACCTGTAAAACGTTTAGCAAACACACGATCATGATTTGTGCCTTTCAGACATTTGAGGTGATTCCTAATTCCTAATTTGTATTAATAATGAAGCCATGTTTTTCGAAATGCAAATGGGTAGGAATTTCACACGCAAATTTTAATTTAGAAAACATAAATTAAAAAGAAAATATGGCCACTACGACCTTATTTCCATAATCAATGAGACAAATCCAATGTTAATATTGAGAAACATTTACAAAAATTCTATATATTTCATGGAGGCATAAGATCTTGTTGGTACATATAGCGACTGAGCTTGTCTCGAACAGTAATTCTGACAGGTTCCCTGTCGTCTGTTGTTACAATATATATAATAATTCGAGCAACAGAAATAAAGTACCATGACGTGTGTCCGTACTAGAATGTATCCTACCTGTCCTGAAGTCTTGGTGAGGAAGTGCTGGCAACGGGCGACGAGCTTTGTTGTCTCCACTTTGCGCCATCTGACGTGGAGCTTTTTCCGTTGTGCTCATCGTCGACCATTCAAAGCAAGGAATCCTGTGATCCAAGAATTTCGTAGGCACTACAACGCTTTGTAGATCAAACAAAAAGGTGTTTCTACTCCATATAAATGATTAAATTCAGTTGGGAAAAGACAACAAGCCGCAAGGGAAAGACGCGAATTCCTTGAAATAAATTCTAAAAATGCTGCATGTCGGATGATCATGAGGGAGCAACACCCTAGTAAAACAGTGGCTAAAACATCGTACCTAGACTTATCAAGTATAACAAATAACTAATTCATAATTTAGGCTAACTATGAATTATTCTATGTGCTTATGAAATGACCTTAGAAATAAGAGGCACAAAGGCCAGATGGCTGCGGTAAAACTGCTTAGAACATAACAAAAGGTACAGTGAACGGTAGTAGTATGGTTGTGCTCACCATAAAGTGTGTTCAATCAATTGGAGGTCCCCAAATGCATGTTTTTATGTTTACTGTATGTTGTTTACTGTACGTTGTCCTGTTTTTTACTGTATGTAACATTGCCATGTAGCTCTCACTGGGCATGTTCAGTTCATTAGTCTGATATCCATAGTCATCGCGTCATGAGCAATAAACATGCTGTTCAAATCCAGTTGTATCCAGTTGTAACGTTAAAACATAAACAGGTGGTTATATTCTTTATGTAATAAAATCGTTACGGTACCGCTAGATGAAAAAAAATTCTGACCCCAGAATGTCTAGATTATGACATATCAAAACATTTCTGCTGCAGAACCTAGAAAAGCAGCCAGGGGCCCAAAATCTAATAATTTCTAGGTCTAATCAACACCTATACTCACCTAGTGAGTGAGTGAGTGAGTGAGTGAGTGAGTGAGTGAGTGAGTGAGTGAGTGAGTGAGTGAGTGAGTAAGTGAGTGAGTGAGTGAATATTGTTTAGCACTAGGCGCAGGCATATAAAAATATATGTGGGGGTGTATACATGTAGACTGTTCAATATGCACTAGGGAGAGGCCGAATTTCTTATTATTAGTCTACCGGTCTACCTATCGTAAACACGTTAAGCTGGGCCCCCTTAAAACACAGCCATTGTAGGCTGAATGGGGACACCCAGCCATGCGATATAAAAAATAATAATAATAATACCTTGCTTACCTTGCCTGCCTAAATGCTTAGGCCAGAACTGGCCCCTTGCTCATCTTCATTTTTTCCCGCCAGGCATCACGGTAATAATAATAAGGCAGGCCAAAAACAACAAAAGAAGATTCCTACATCGTCAAATTTTGACATCATAAACCTTGCTAAACAAGAAAGGATACCTACATTGTGAAAAGTTGACTGCTATTACAACTTTCTTTTTTTACTGTAACAATGGATAAATAAAAGTTTTCAATTATGGTATAAATGGTTTTGATTCAGTAGGAACATCACAAACACACAGTCATCTTCAGGGAATGAAAAACATCACTGCATCAAAGTAAAAGGCAAAACATGAAATTAGAGCCCTGTCTTGTCTCCTAGCTTCATATTTATCTGCCACCCACGTTTCGGCATGGCAACATATATCTTTGCCCATTTTCGACCTGTTGACCTGTTGATGTTAGTACTGTCTTGTCCAAACTAAAACGTGCGCTTGGCGTGATGCGACAGGTACGACCATTTGTAACAAGAACCTCTTTAGTATATAGTAGGTAAATTGAGGTCTTCAGCCAAGAACTCCATCTACTGAGGCACACCAGCTTCTTGGATGGAAGGATGTAGCGACCATTCACAAAACACACAATCTCACACTAGTCTACAAATCACTGAACAACCTGATGCCGGGACACATGAATGAACTCTTTGTAACCTGACGTGAGATTGCCATTAGAAACACCAGGCAAGCTTGCTCCCACAAACTGATGGTGCCTAGAATGAACAGGAACTGCATGCAGAGATCTCTGGTTGTGCCTGGAGCTATCATCTGGAACAGCATACCAGAGGATGCACAGTGTGCTCCAACAGTGAGAACTTTCAAACAAAGAATACGGTAGTGGATAAATTTGGTTTGCGGACTGATTTACGGACTGTGATTTTTGCACAAGATGTGATTATTATGCTAGGTATTTTATTTTTGTATAAATGGGAATATTATTTATTTATCTATTGTGTTCCCGTGACCCCCCCCCCCCTCAACTGGACCTCTGGGAAGAGCGGCTAAGGCCGACAGGGCATTTCCAGTATAAATAAAGGGTATTGATTGATTGATTGATTGATTGATTGATTGACCACTGTCAGAGGACAACTAAATTTTTCGTTTTATTCTAAATCAGGCGACCATTAATGCAAGCGCTGATGTCATCCATACATTGGCTTGCTCTGGCCTTAGTTTGATAGGATTTGCCTTTCAGTAAACAAAACGTAGTCAGAGATTGGTCTGCGTTGCATATCCATTGGTAAATGCAGGTGTTTAAAAACATTGCAAGCTGTTGATTTAACTAACTTTTTTTCGCACAACACGCTATGTGCCTCTCACTAGGCATGCTCAGTTCATCAATCTGATATTTATAATCATGGTGTCATAAAAAATCGTAACTATGTTATTCATAAGCTTTTCTGGAGACACGTGGTAAATATTTCATTATTGCTATGTTTAGACTTCTTATTGGAATGTGTTACTGAGATTTTAAAGTTGAGTTGATTCCCCCTCATGTTGGACTTAACGTTGAAGTCTTTATAAAAATTTTTTAAAAAGAGAGATAAAGCGGTCCCAAGCAACTACAGACCTGTTTCACTGACACGTGTATCCTGTAAACAACGTAAACACATCACCCATAGCCAAGTGATGAATCATTTAGAAAGTTGCAAATATTGGCGGACTGCCAGCATGAGTTTAGAGCTAAGCGATCCACAGAAACACAGCTTATACTAACTTTTTATAGCTGGTGGTGTGCTGAAGAGTAAAAAGCAGGTAGATTTAATGATACTCGACTTAACAAAAGCGTTCGACAAAGTTTCCACGTGGCAGGCTCAACTCAAAACTGGAGTATTACGGTGTCTAAGGAACAACACTAAATTAGTTGAAGGTTTTTCTGACCAACAGGGAGCAAACAGTGTTGGTGAAAGATAAACTGGTAAGGTTACAGAACCAAGCTGCCATATTTTGCACGAACGACAATGAACAACAATGTAACAAAAATAAAGACGAAGAATGTCCAGACTGTGCATCATGTACAAAATGACTGATAGACGTACCAACTACTAAGTATCTGATACCAGCCCAGAAAAGAGCAACAAATAGTAACACCTTTAACACTTAGCATTAAAAAATATAGGTGTTTAAAAAAACTCGTATTTCCCCAGAAGTATTGTAAACTGGAACTCGTTGAAACCATGCACAACTGAGGCATCATCAATAGAAAGCTTTAAACAACTACTGCAGCTAAATGTGCAAAGTCGTTCAGTGTGATATAGCTAGCTGTCGCCACGCCGCGTGCCTTCGAGGCTGGTGTGTTACGCCGAAGGGCGGTTATACGGGCTATACTGAAACAGATACAGAAAATGAAATAAAACTGGCGAATACACTGTCATTTTTATATTTTATTACGTGATTCTAATTGAATGTGGCTAACATTCTTATTTTCTTACGTGCCTAATAAACACTTTTCAAACATCTCTGAGCTCTTCCATAAAAGATTTATTCCACGGTGCATTTATTCTTTTTCAAATATATGTTCACATCATATTGTAATATCACAATAGTTTTAATCGAATCTCAATATTTCTGTTGGTTTTTTTGTTTGTTTATTGTTTGATCATTTATTATTGTGGATCATTTATTATGATGGATCTCCATATATTGCATATACTGCATTATTCTTCCTGGGTTCGTAAATCACATATTATTACTTAATGTTCCCTCACTGAATGATAAATGTATGCTTTACTAACAGAATGAAACAAACCTGTTGTAACCTCGCCATAAGCATTGGTTAAATTGGTCATCAATTGATACAATTTTTAATTGAATCCAACACATAAAGACTAAAAAAGCTAAGTTAAAACAAAAGTAATATTAACACATTGAGAAATAAAACAAAAGTTGCGACACATGCTAGATAATATAAATAAGTAGGCCATACATATAAAATACCTTTTCCTTAAAGGCCTAGCGACAACAACAGCAACAAAAAAAAAAACTTAAACTTAGTTTCACATTGGTAGCTTTAACGGAAGCGGAACACATTGATGCTGTTAGTATAACTGTTTCAAAAGTTACATTTGACTTTGTCCGTCTCATCCTCAATGCTTAACACCATCGTTAATCGGAACGTTGATTGGAAATTTTCGGCGATCTTGATTTACTTGTTCATCTTGTTAACCTTAAAAATATGTCAGATAATGCTAAACTGCACCTCACTCTTAGAGGCTCCACGTTGTTACTCTCTATGTACAACATTAAAATGATGCAACTCACTCAAACTTACATTGAAGACACCAAGCGCATCTATCTCTAGCTCTGCTTAAAAATCTTTAAGTTTAACAGTCATTTAGATATAGAAGTCTCAACACTACATGTGTTATTAGGGCCTAACTTTTCTCTTCCAGTTCTTCTAGCTCTGACTTGGGGATATGCTTCCACCAATCAGATATATAAGGTCGACATGTAATTCTTAGATTGGCGGCGATATTTTTGTGGTCAATCAGTTATAGAATTCGAAGTCACTTCTGTTCAATACCCTTTTTATAACCTGGTTAGCATTGGTATTGGGGTAGTGGGTGCACTGTTATGTCAAGTTCGAGTATTTATATGTAGGTCATATTTTGTTGTGTGGCACTGTTAAGATAAGTTACGAACTTGAGTGCAGCGCCATTCTGTCCTTGTTACTGTTTGTTGAGTATAGAAAAAAAACATCAATGCTTAAGCTTCTGTATTATTATTTAGGGCATCTTTTACAAGATTTTCCAAAAAAACACCCACCACTTTCATGGGGAAAGTGCCTCTGGGTAGCTTGGCAGATGAACCTCAATTTATGACAGCATCTGGTATCGTCCCACATCGGGGTGCCGGTGCGTACTGACCAGTACTGTACACAGTCTGGCCATTCAAAACTTGACCAAGACCATGCTGTGTTTGGCTCGTTTGGATTCCATCCCTAATAAAAAAAGTAGGTTTACTGCCCACAAAAAAGAAAATGATATATTTTACTTTTAATCTGAGTGTATTCTTTTCTGTAACCAATATCTTAGATTTCTGTCTATGAACACATACTTTTATGCAAAAAGGCGCGTTGTGTGGTTCAATTGGGGGTCGTAAGTGTATACTCGTAATATCAATCTGTTAGCAAAATCTATAGTGTCAAGAAAAACAGGTGAGAGTAAAACCATACAAGTATAAGGGGCATTGAAGAGGTTGAAGTCTGTACTTGTCTTCTCAATGACCCACATACCAAAGAGCACAGAGACCGTATTAACGTGCGTTTGTAAAGGTTAGTCATCCAGGTAATTAGATAGGCCAAAAAAGTTACTCGCAGAAACGGATATGATTTTTATTAATCGGTCAGACATTTTAGGTAGCATCCACTACCATTCGTCAGTGACACTGGAGACTTGTCAGAAAGACAGGTTTATAAGCACGATCTATTGATTTATATGCAAATAAGACAAGACATTGTTTTTGCACGTGGTTTTTGTAAGTCCCAAGGAAAACAAAAGTTAGTAAAGTCAAGGCAAGGATGATGCAAATTAGTCAAATAGCCCCTGTTGTTGTTTTTTTCGTGTCACGTGTTTTAACGTACCTTGTAATTTTCTAGTGGGGATCCGTCTACCCATTTCCAGGTGTCGTCGCACTTAACCAGCCCAATCCAGTAGGTTAGTCTCACTCCACCTTTTCTTATCAGGTTTCTCAGAGCGACGTCCAATTCCTTTGTCTTGGGCATGGCTAGTGTCGCCCCGTCTTTTTCACAGACCGCCAAGGCTTCTGCGAAATTCCTTTCGTAAGGATATACCTTGATGCAGGTTTGAGTGAGTAGTTGGTAGCCATACGGACATTTAGCTGAAAAAGTTTTACCGGACTTTTGGTCATCATTTTTTTCAAAAACTTTTACTCGTTAAGAAGTTAAATTTGAAAGCTCACTGTTAGGATGTTGTGCTAAAGAAAATTTATCATGACAAGAAATCTATTGACATTATCACGTAATATGACATCATCATGGTGTCATTACTTTGATTTTATTGGCCAATACCGCCTAGGTAGGTTATTCCCTTAAAACATAATGATCTACAACATAACTTTAACAAAAAAGTTTTTATTAGAGAATATTAGGGGTCTACTGAGACTTATGTGACGTCATTACATTAAACCCTCTCCATGGCAACACAAAAAAGCATTAACCTATTCCACTGATAGGAAATTGTTGCCAACCATTTTTTTTAAGTTATCAAGTTTGGTGGTTCTAGCACAAGCCGTTCAGACGCTATCCGACATTAAGAAAATGGCGCAGGCAGTTTTAGCACCCCCCTTCCCTATCTACTCCAGCCTGCCCTTCTTTTCTTTGTGTTTTACATGACTATCATACAAATGTACATGGTCGTGATTTTCCAATCTAAGTCCCATCAGAATAAGCTGATACCCAGGTGTGCCAAAGAACTTTACAGAATCCATACGGATTTTACGAAATACATACGATCCATTACAAGGAAACATGCGGATTTTACGAAATACATACAATCCGTTACCAGAAACATACTAATTCTACATTATACATGTGATCCATTACTTTGAAACATACGATCCTTACTAATTTAGTGTCCTGCGCCTAGATCCCCAAATTATTAAGGGTCGTGTGTTTCCAAATAATATATGTATGTATAATTATATGTATTCCGTAAAATTCGTATGCGTCTGGTAACGGATTGTATGTATTAAAAATTCGTATGTTTCCTTAATTATTAATAATGAATCGAATTAAATTTGTACAATTCGTATGGATTTTGTAGAATTCGTATTATTCTCTGGCACTCCTAGTCTAGCCAGGAAATTCTTTATTTCTGAATAACCAACCTCTGCCTGTTACTGGGTTTCCAGTCCATGTCCCGTGTGGCAGTGTGGTTGTCACCTTTGGCAGTGTGGTTGTGACCGTTGGCAGTGTGGGTGTGACCGTTGGCAGATTTTCTGCTCTCACAAAATCATGGCTGGTGGCCTGTTGACGTAAACGAAGTGTGGTCAGTATAAAGGTATCGAGTGCCTTGATAACAATAAAACACAATGTAAAGGGGCTACTTTTGTTTGCTAAAACAACTGTGGATGTGCGAAACTAAAATCATCCAAGACTTCCTTTACTTGAGCTTTTGGTATCGGCGTTGTTACTCCGTGAAGGAGGTCAGGACCTCCGGACGGAGTGTTGTGATCGGCTGATTTTTCATGTTCGCAGTCAAAACACTGGGTTCTCTTTGTGTAATCGGCACGCAATTTTATACGCCGTCTGCGGGCATGCCCGTGTTGATGCACGAATGTGTATTTTTGCCGTTGCTGCTTTCGCGGTCAATGTAATATTGCAGACGCACCCCTACAATTACGAGGCGAATTGGAATGGTCCAGAAAAACGCGTTGTTTGGAATAGCAGTGGGGGGGTGGAACTTCATGCAGATACGGGGTGGTTTTGATAAGTGGTTCCAGATGTTTTTGCCCATGCTTAAGAGATGGCAAGTTTTTTGGAAGATGTTCGCAGCCAAAACGCATTCTTCCGTACGTCGCATTTCTGTGTAATTTCGCATGTGTGGCATTATGTCCGGGATGATGCACGTCTTTTTATTTTTACCGTAGCTGTTTTGATATTGAGGTAAATGCTTATTTTCGAAACATCCCCATGTCGTTGAAATGTTGTCGTCCGTTTATGTCGCCGGTAGCTGATGGGGACGGAAATGTGGGGTGGTCAGTGGTCAGCATTACGAAATGTAAATACCGATGACGTAATCCTATCGATTTCGAACTGGTCGGCTGTGGCGACCTAGTGGCGGCGTGTATTTAGTCACGTAGCAACTGGCCGGTCGTCCTAGCAACGAGCATGCTGTACACATGGCCAATATTTTTGGGTTGGGCCGCTCCATAGTGTTAGTGGAGCAGCTCTTTGTAAACATGGACAATATTTTTGAGCAACCCATCAATGTGTTCTGCCTCGTGGTCGGATGTGCTCTGGGGCTGGTAAACCGCACATACTAGTAGATCGGGTAATTTTATGATTTGCTAGTTGTAAAGGCGTCTTGTAGTATGAGCCGGTATATGAAGAAGTAGCCTGTGTAACACAATCATGCTTTCGGCCGGGTTGATGTGCAACTGTTACTAATTGCAGGGACTGCGCTAATGCCGACCAGTCGCGCTGTCCTGATACACCGCGAATGTGCGAGAGTGTTCCCTGTAGACAGTCCCGGGAGTCATTTTTTTCGCACATTCCAGGAGCCAAACCAAAATACGTTCATGAACCGAGTCCAAAAAACCGAAACGTGAAAATCGGATGATCGGACCTGATGTACATTTCTCTTTCTGTAGATTGTGCACACAATACACACATATTTAGATAATCTGGCCATGGCAGGTTAAAAAAAGTAACCCTGAATCATACTAGATTAGCGTAAATGCATGTTTATGCGTTCAAAACAAGAAAAGAAATTGTTTCCGGATATTAATCTCTTGAATCACGGCGCTAAATATTGACGCAAAAATATTTCGGGCATCGCGCGCCCTTCCCGTTGTTTAGACTGTATGCAAATCCCGCGTCACGTGTCGGCATTTCGCATCTCTGATTGGTTGTTGCGTCTTAAGTTGACTGAGCCGACGCGCGTTTAAACAATTTTTCTTTGTTCAATTTATCACACTTCACAGAGAATTGTCGCCAATGGCTACTTCTTTTTGTTGCAATATATAATACTTCACGGAGAATTGTCGCCTATGGCATCTTGTTGCTGTTTCGTTTGATGGTGGAAACATGTTGGTTGCCCGATGCAGTTTAGTAGCAGACAGAAAGGCTGTATTTGTCAAAGTGACTGGTAGGTAGGTTGCAGTCACAGTGGTTGTTACAAGCATAGCAGTTGTCCAGTTGCCTCGATCAGTTACCACAGAGGGCTATAAAAAAGACGTACATTGTACAATGTTACAACTTCTTCAGTTATTACTTCCTTTGGTTCATTCATCATTGGTGTTCACCACATTTGTCGAACAATTCACCACAACAGCCACATAACAATATTTCTTATCGAAGAAGGTCTTTATTGCACGACAATTGTACATAGTAGGATGTATGGCACCGACTATTGAACATAGTACAAAAAAGGGTATAGAATGAAAATTGATTACTTTACATAATACAGCTATTAATTTAGCTAATACAGTATACAACCAAGTACGGCTAATGATAAATTTCAGCATTTTTTTTAAATAAATGTATTTACCTATTTTTGCATTTCAAGACCCGGAGTTGTTGCATTTTTGAAAAAATTATATATTTAAATCTGTATTAGTTACATCTTGTATTAAGCTAACGAAAGGGTATGTCACCTCGTAAGGGGCGGTATAACCCCGACCGAATACGGTCGACCGATGATGATGATGATGAGTTACAACTTCCTGGTGATATGCGTGGAACTTATATAAATTAAAATTAGAAAAGACTTAAGTAGAAAACTAACCATGTTGATTTCAGCCGGCCCTCCAAGTGTACCAGTGAGATACATGACGATACCAGCTCCTGCACTTAACAAGGCCAACATTGCTATGGCGATGATGATAAATTGTAGGACACGGCTAAACGCCATCTTGCAGCTTTTTAAAAATCTGGAGATGTTTGTACCATCGTTGATATCTGAGAGGAATCAAAGAATTTTCTATTAAATCTTGTTAATTTTGTGTCATCATTATCATATTTACCGGAATTTTAGTATGTAGTCCATGCTTAGTGCATGTCCAAGACTATTTCCTGAATGGGGTGAAGAGGATATTAACATCAGGGCCCATCACCCTTCACCCAACCGCGACGGGAGCGACAAGAAACCACGTGACAAGCCCCAATGGGTCAGTCTACTAAAGAAGACCAGAGTGACTGGTCGAAAGCTCTAGGTGAAAAAACTTTATGGTGTTGGATGTAAAGTTTTCAGTTTAAACACGCATGTTAACATGTGTTTGTGAACTTTACCATGGGCATATTACCAACAAGAGATCACGCAGTTGGGAATTTAAACTTATTTAGTACTCTATCCTGGAAGTTTGTTTTCAATAATTGCAACAGAAATAAACCTCTGTGTTTACCTCGTCGTAAGACACCAGGAACATACATCATATTGTTAATGAGGCCAGGATTGTTGCGGTCTGTAACTGCAGGATCATCTAATTGCTGTCGAAGATTGTTGATCCCATCTGTGTCGACATTGCTGTGTACGTGGCCTTCATTTGTAATTTCGGTTTTGTTTCCTTAAGCAGACAGGAACATTGAAGACTTAAGGAACATTAAGTGGATGGGCATTGATGATATTTTATCTTTATTTTTGGGTATATGTAATATGGTTGAAGTCAAAATAAATAAAAAAGGTAACTGTTGATTTTAATGATTATGGTTGATTATATCTACGCTAAACAATATCGAAGACATCGGCGGAATAAACAAATGGGTGTGTAGAAGATAGTCTTTTTATGTCAACATCATAAATTATCTATATAGTTGTATGTAACATAATGTTACATACAATATCAAAGACACAATAGTCCAGTCTGAACATGACTTATTAAAACTTTGAGAACGAAAACAAAAAAGCAAAAGCAAGTTTCACACATAAGGGCCCATTGCACTTCCCCACAAGCCAACAGAGAGCCCAAACTTACACCAATTCATCTATGCCCCAAAACCATACTAACATTTCGACAATTGTTCTTCCAGAACTTGAACTACTTACACACAAACCAACACAGAAGGCCCTCTGCAGCGACGTAGGGACCCCCAGCAAGGCCCACTTCAAACGTTGACCGTTGATCTTTACAACACTAACTTGCCTCCTATAAATCATGGACATCCATTCACATATGCTCGAGTTATTCTGCTAAGAAACGTCATCATCATCATCATTCATCCTCCGTAGAGGTGGAGCATACAAAGTTAGCTCGCCACAACTGTTTGTTATACATCACTGAGAAAAGTTCATGTCCCTCCAAGCCAGTTTCAGTTTCAATTAAGTTTCTTAACTATTATGTTTGGGCGTCCAACTCTTCTCTTACCGGTATCAGGGTTCCAGAGTAGAAGCCTACTGGCTGGTTCTTCACTACGTACTACATGACCGGCCAAGCTTAGTCGTCGACATTTGACTACTGAAGTTACATTTGGCAGCGAACCGTATAACTGTTCATTAGTAGTGTGTTTCCACCATGGTGTATTAAAAACCACTCGCAACATCTTCGTGTATGTTCAGTTTAGTTTTCTAGAATGTGACATATTCATGACCCATGATTCTGACCCATACAAAAGAATTGTTTCAATACATGCCTTAAACACTTTGATCTTAGTTTGTTTTCTAATGGGCGCTTTCCAAATCTTATGTAATGAGTGAAGAGCACTCCCATGCCTGTGCGATCCGCACATCCATGTCATGAACACTATCAGAGTACCCTCCTAAGTATTTGAAATCCGCAACACAGTCGATTTCAGTGCCATCAGTGGCAAAAAGTAAACTGTCAGTAGTAGGGTTTAGATGCATGAACTTTGCCTTGGAAGCATTCAAGTATAAACCTATTTTTTGACATGAAGTTTCAACTTTTGTGAGAAGATTTTGTGCATATTTTATTGAGTTTTCCAATAAAGCAATATCATCAGCAAAATCAAGGTCTGGGAGGGTTTCAGCTAGGTATCGTCGGCTCCGACGACGACGGAGAGTAAGCCCGTCTGATTCTGAAATCGAAGACCGGAGCGCATAGTCGAGGCAAATAACAAAAAGGAAAGGGGCCAAAGGATCGCCCTGCAGGACGCCAGTGTTAATGCTAAATGCATCGGTTTCTCCCTCAGGAGTAATAACCACCGCACTGGTGTCCTCGTACATGACTCGAATAGCGCTGACGACATCCAGCGGAATCCCATACGCTTCCAAGATTTGAAACATTTTGTGGCGGTTAATCAAATCGAATGCCTTGCGGAAATCAATAAACACAAGTACTGCCTCTTGGTCAAAGTTTCTCAACTCTTGTACAATGCGTCTGAGCGCGAGAATGTGAGAAGTAGTTGATCTACCTTGACGGAAGCCATTTTGGTTTGTGCGTAACACTTTGTCGATAACTGGACGAATCCTATTAGGCAAACAACGGTTATAAATTTTGGATGCAATTTGTGACAGTGAAATACCTCTATAATTATCTGGGCGGCGCAAGTCCCCTTTCTTAGGGATGGGGATAATTCCAGACAATCCCCATTCCTTGGGGCGCTCTCCCCTGTAGGTTAGGTTGCAAAAGTGAAACAGAATTTTTGTTATGCTCGGCAGTTTCCAAAATTCTGATGGGGAGGCCGTCCATGCCAGGTGCTTTCCCAGTTTTTAGTTGCATGGTTGCCAAGGTAACTTCTTCCTGAGAAAACTCCCCACTCTCAATGAGAGTCAAGCTAAGAAACGACAAACATAAAAGGTCTACTGCAGCAACGTAGACCCCCCCCCACTAAGCCCATTTTTGCACTTGACCTTCATCTCATATGCCGCTAGATCCACAGTCCCCTACACTAAAGCAATCTGATTTTCTACCCTTCTGGGGAAGGCAACAACTGTTATTATGATTTTATACTAAAATCAAATGACTATTAAGTGGCTATAGCTACTTGAGAATTCAAAACACGACCCATACCTTCGTTATCTTCCTGTGGTGAAGCGTGAGGTCCATACATTTGGTTGTGAAGCAAGCCGACGACTTTCCGGCCCACAGTTACTTGCCGTCTATCCGTCCCTTCACCGGGTGGTTGTCCATCATTGCTGTTGGTCTGTCGTAGAGACAACTGTCGGTTGATTTCATCTTTGTCGACGTAATTGTACATGTGGGTGTCAGGATCGTCATCGTCCCCATTGTTTGGTGTGAACTCTGCACCTGTAACATTTAAAGCGTTTCTTGCTGAATTTGGTTTGGTGTTTTTAGATCTGCATTAGTGAATAGAATTAGCCTCTACCAGGCTTCGGGAGAAGGCTGGAAAGAGTAGAAATGGTCCAAATAGAGAGATAGCATGCCGAGGGAGTTGGTCCGATAAGAATAAATTTTGCTGCACAAATGTGCTGTTTAGCGGATCAAATTTCCTGGGATGTTATCTCTCTTTTGGCTGTTATGTCTTGGATGTCATCTCTCTCATGTCTACTCTTTCCAGCGGTCTCCCGACGCCTGGTAGAGGCCAGAATACAATAACTAGTCTTCCCGGAGTCCACTAGAATAATACAAACAAGTAAAATGATTTTATAACTCCGGGCTTTATGCTGTTTGTAATGAATAGTTAATGGTGTTAAATTTATGTGTTAGATTTCCAGGTTGTGTTAACATAGGTCAACATTTTCATCTGCAGCTTATAACATGTACCCATGAAAGTATGAAATTCTATCTAATCTGCCGCAAGGAACTCGTAATGAAACTCAGAATGACAACTGGAACCGTTAAATCAGACGTTAAAAATAACCGGTAATCAGTGTTCAGACATACATTCCTGAGGAAGAAACGCGGCCACAAGGCGCGTATCGACAAATATTTCGATCAAAACTATAATATTATGACTGGGGTCCGAAATGCCACATACTGAAGCTTGCTGCTTATAGTACGCCAAATATACAAGGGTTTACAAGACGTTCTAGTAATATAGGCACGTATGCAAAAGTTTGCATACTTGTGACTCGCTACCTTTACCAGGCACCCCACCCCTCCTCCCCCGTATTAACACTTCCGGGTTCGATCCAACTCAAAAACACCATAAATCCACAAAGAATTATATATTTTCACCAAAAGTTCTTTTAATTGTGCATATTTTCACTGAATCTGGCTATGCAGCCCTGGAAAACAGCATTTTGGCGCATATTTTTTAACAAAGAATGTATCGTGACCGGACACCCCTCTGTGCGAAAGGTCATACAAGTGGACGATACCGAAAATACTTAAAACACACCAAAGGTCAACGGTCGAGACCATTTTCAGGGACAAAGGGGTGTCCGCGGGCCACCAAAAGTCTTAATTCTCACGCCCGAAAACAAATATACAACTAGAGTTTGGAGGGCTCATGCCTCCGACAGTAATATTGTTTTGATGTGTATGTGGTATGTAAGATTAATGGGTTCCTCCCGTGAGTCGCAAATTGTATCTCTCTAGCGGCATACTAATTTTGGCCATTTTCCACTATTTTTCCAGCGATCCCTGGTGCCTGGAACTAACCATTGTGTACAGTATACCAACTTACTTTGTTCCCGGGATTAAAACTCATTCCAGATGGGGGCCACAGTGCTGTCAAATTAGCGATCGTTAAGCATGCCCCTGCTGGGGAATATTGTTTTAACAAACAAACAAACAAACAAACATTCTAAGAAAATATTTTCGGAAGAAAGCCACTGTTGACAGCTTCCCGTTTGTAACTTGTTGTTTTAACCTAAATATAAAACTATACCAAGATTTCACCTGCCCTTAAAATGTTCAATCACCAAAAGCCCAAATACAGTAACGTATGGACCTCCCACGACGACCATTTTCAAACTTGATCTTTCTATCGTCAACGGTAACTTTCTCAAATAAAATCGTGAACATTCCTATGCGACTTTACGAATTATCCTGCTAACAACAATAACGACCAACACAAAAGGTCAAATTAAATGACGTGAAACCCCCCACGAGGCCCATTTCCGAACTTGACCTTTGTATTCTCAACGGTAACTTGCCAACTAAAAATCATAGACAACCATTTAAGGATTCCCGATCTGAAGTACAACAAAAAGCGCCAACACAAAAGGTTCGCTCCAGTCACGTAAGAACCCCCCATGAAACCCATTTTTGGCCTTGGCAATGCCCGTCTCTAAGACAACCTGCCTGCCAAAAATCGTTAACCTCGGACCACTCAGTTGGTGTAAGGCGTCCCACGGTGTCAGTTTACTGATTTTTCAGGTCTTTTCGGAAAAATTTAATAGCTCAGCAGTACGTGGTCAAAAATGGCTGAAACTTGGGGGAAAGGCAAAATACAACTTGCTGATTATAAAAATTCAATGTCATGTTATTATATTTCTTAGATTTTCATATTTTTATGTCTGATATAATGTATAATTCTTTAACAAAAAACGTACATCGAGGAACTATTTCCGACATCAGAGACATACGCTTTTTTGAGGGTACATTCTTACATCTGTCAACATTTCGAAACTGTTTTGATATGTTCAAAATATTATTCCTGCTTTATATAAAATATACTTTTGTCCATTTCAATGCCATAATTTTAGGGTAACCCTGTCTTCCTTGCCCTATATCAAAAAACAGTTTATTATAAATATAACCTCCTTGGTCTAACCAAACTCCATGGTCTCTTGGTATATCATGTCTCCTTGGTCTAACCGAGTCTAATAACAGGGCCTAGCATGTGTATTGAGGCTGGGTACTGTCTGGCATATAGTCTGAACTGGTCAATACTGGGTGAATTTGCAGAGATTAGCTTTACCGGAAATAGTTGAGGCTAACATTTTCCAAGATGTTCCAAACAATTTCTAATAACGTACTGTCCACACCCTAATGTTTTAGATACTAAACTGGCACAGCCGAACACTGTAGCCGACCTTGCTCCCGACTCTTAACCAAGGAGGTTATATTACCATCATGATGGCTGGTGAGCTCGGGAGGCCATGTTTAGCTATCTGTTAGAGTGTTACAGAGGAATCACCATTATTCTTGTCAGTTATCCCCATTATTTTATGGGTTCTAATATCCGTGGCCCTTCCAAAAGGGGCCCTTTGTAGGTCATGCTGGAGGTAACTTAAATATATCTTCAGGTTGTTTGGGGGCCAGATTCAGATCAGAATAAATGTGTTGTAACTTACAGCAAGAGCTTCAAATAGAACTTGCTGATCATTGCTTACAGTTGTTTTGTCTGTGTTACTAGTATTTATGCAAGCCTGACATCCGTTCTGCTCTTGATCAGCCAATTGAAAACAAAAAAGAGGGGTACCAATAACTCCAGAGGATGGAATTAGCGCGCAAACCAAATGCAAAACGGCAGGCGGGGCTGAGGCAGTGGGTTATCACTCAAACAACCCGTCCACCACAACGCGAGAAACAGCTGCGAACATGAAAACCTCAATCCGTTCTAATACCCTTCCGCGGAAGGATATCTCCTCCCCCGGAGGTAACTAGAAAGGCCGACATTTGCTTTGGAGCAAATGTAGCATCGCTTCACCACGTTTCACGACATGGATGGGAGAGAAGGAGAAATGCAATGGAAAACAATGCTTTATATTGATATAACTATAGTATGAAGTGACATATAACTAAGAATTCAAGAGTTTGATAGCTATCCCCTACATTGTTGGTTAGGACCTTTATTTGCATAATGCTAACTGTTGATTTTTAAGATTAAAAAAAGTTTATGCCCCGCATTCCAATGGTTGAGAAGGAAAGTTTGACATACCTGCCCCAAACACTTGAATGCAGTTCAATACTGTCAATATGGCATGGCGTGTGCAGCTGTTAACCCTACCTAGACCGGGCTTTTTTTTTGACATGGGGGGACCGGGGGGGGGAGGGGGGGGGCTC
>NW_017802458.1:997584-1008902 GCF_001625305.1 Branchiostoma belcheri | reverse complement strand
TCGCGAACGGTATGTCGTATGACCACCAAATTTTCAGAGAATGGTGTACTGGTAAAAATTTATCATATATACAAATTTATGTCGTTATGATGTAATATGACGTCATTATGACGTCATTAACGTGATTTTATTGGCCAAAACCGTCGAAATAGGTTTTTTCCCTTAAAACTAAATGGTATTCAACATAACTGTATCAAAAGTGTTTATGACAGAATATTATGGTGTACTAAGTCTTATGTTGCCCATAGCAACACTGATGACGTCATAAAATGACGTCATGCATATTTAAGATATCCGCCATCTTGGATCATCAATCTTGAATTTTCAAAAATAGTTTTTTTTCATGATCAACCCTGAAATACATCGTAAACATACTAAAGACCTTCATTTAAACCTTTTTTTGGAAAAAGATTTGGAAGTATTGATGAAATTTTAATGAAAATAACCTGTATATACCTGTTCTAATGATATGGTCCGCCATCCTGGATTTTGGCCAATGACGTCATCAAATTAGCATACATTATGCATATTTAATGATAAGATTTACATAAAATTATATGGGATGTTATTAATATTAGAAACCATGAGTAACTTTGACATAAAACCCATAAAATTCTAGTGTTGAAACAAAAAGTACTAAATTTAGCAAAAAATGCCTGTCAGAAACCCGTTGCCATGGCAACACAAAAAATTATTATCTTATTCCAATGATAGAGAATTGTTGCCAACAATATTCTAGGAAAAGTCACCAAGTTTGGCCGTTTTACGGCTAGCCGTTCAGACGCTAGGTGACATCAAAAGTTGCCGCGGGCACTTTTAGCCCCCCCCCGGTCCTACGGTGGGTTAATACAGTTAACCCAATAAAATCTCAACAGTCAATCAGCAAGAGGAATAGGGTAAAGCAGCTTATTTGGTTTAAATATTCTAACATTAATTCATTAAAAAATAGCAAGGTACATAGAAATGTAGGTTATATGACAGGTTCCTACCGATTTCTAACAAAAAAGACTTCTTTTCCTGGCCAATATGAAAAAAAGGATTATTTCTATTATAAGTATGTATATATATTACATTACCTATAACGTAGCCAAAAAGTCAAAAGAAAACCATTTTAAAAGCCTGCAACAAGAAAATGAAATGACTCCATGGGGTATTTGTCCACTCTACCTTCATGCCAAACCCCATGTTCTTTGGCCCCAAAATGAAAACATTGAATCCATTTAACGAAATGGCAGGAGAATGAGAAGAAGCATGAGAGAAAATAATATGAAAATAAAAACGGAACCTTAAAAAACAGAGTTAACAGAAGACTAACATAAACTGAACTTAAAATCGCATTAATAATCAAAATAATAGAAATCAATTATTCAAATAATACAACAGTAATACCATCATATCTGGGATTCTGAGGTGGGCAACTGATGACCATTGCACTTCCCCACACGCCAACAGGTAATCCAAACTTACACCCCTTTACCTCCGCCCCAAAACACGGTGGTCAAAATTGGGCCCCGATCTCCCCACCTGCAATAGAACCCGAACCGTGTTCGATCTGACGTAATTCGAACAGAACGGTTTTCGAAATTGGGTCACCCGCGGTCATTTAGTTTAGTCTTCCGGTCCCTTTTTACATGTGTACCTCCTAACAGAAAAAAAATCACCTTTAAACAAATATAAACCATTTCCTGGACAACTACATGTCTGCCTTCATTTTGTAGTGGGCTGAAACATGAAACGAAGCTACTGCCGTCATGGTGGGTGACCTTGAAGATCGCAATACCTGTACTCGCCAGCGTAAATAACCACTAGTCAATTTCATGCCGTATGACATTTGTCTAAAACCCGTTTCAGATTGGAAGCATGAAGAGCCCTACATATGTCATTGGCGGCTCAAAATGACCGTAACAGGTTTTTCCAAAATCGTGTCCAAGGGATTTTCGAGAAATGACCTTGGTTTTGAATTATGAACAATTGAGTGCAAAAAATGTAAAAAAAAATTGCGTTTTTTTTTCACATTTATGTCGACAAAAACTATACTTAAAATCAGAAATAAAAAAAAAATTCCTAAGACACGATTTTTGATCTTATTCCTAGTGGTTGAAAAATATAAAAATCGGGGATTTTGGGTAACATACGTAGCCAATCTTAAACGGTGTTTGCCTAAAAACATGACTCGGACCAAACTAAAGCAATCTGATTTTCTACCCTTCTGACGAAGGTAACTACTGTTATTATAATTTTATACCAAATTCAAACTTTTCATGACTGCTAGCTACTTGAGAATTCAAGACACGAAATACCTCTGTTATCTTCCTGTGGTGAAGCGTGAGGTCCATACATTTGGTTGTGAAGCAAGCCGACGACTTTCCGGCCCACAGTTACTTGCCGTCTGTCCGTCCCTTCACCGGATGGTTGTTCATCATTACTGTTTGTCTGTTGTAGAGACAACTGTCGGTTGATTTCATCTTTGTCGACGTAATTGTACATGTGGGTGTCAGGATCGTTATCGTCCCCATTGCTTGGTGTGAACTCTGCACCTGTAAAACGTTCAGCAAACACACGATCATGATTTGTCCCTTTCAGACATTTAAGGTGATTCCTAATTTCGAATTTGCATTAATAATGAAGCCATGTTTTTCGAAATGCAAACGGTAGGAATTTCACACGCAAATTGTAATTCAGAAAACATAAATTAAAATAGATTATGGCCATTATGACCTTATTTCCATAATCAATGAGACAAATCCAATGTTAATAATGAGAAACATTTACAAAATTACTATATATTTCACGGAGGCATAAGATATTGTTGGTACATATAGCGACTGAGTTTGTCTCGAACAGCAAAAAGTAATCCTGGCAGGTTTCCTGCCGTCTGTTGTTACCATATATATGATATATTGAGCAAAAGAAATAAAGTACCATGACGTGTGTCCATACTAGAGTGTATCATACCTGTACTGAAGTCTTGGTGAGGAAGTGGTGGCAACGGGCGACGAGCTTTGTTGTCTCCACTTTGCGCCATCTGACGTGGAGCTTTTTCCGTTGTGCTCATCGTCGACCATTCCAAGCAAGGAATCCCGTGATCCTAAAAATTTCGAAGGCCCTACAACGCTTTGTAGATCAAACAAAAAGGTTTCTACTCCATATAAATGATTAAATTCAGTTGGGAAAAGACAACAAGCCACAAGGGAGAGAAGCGAATGTCTTGAAATAAATTCTAAAAATGTTCGATGATCATGAGGAAGCAACACCGTAGTGAAACAGTGGCTAAAACATCGTACCTAGACTTATTAAGTAAAACAAATAACTAATTCATAATTTAGGCTAACTATGAATAATTCTATGTGCTTATGAAATGGCCTTAGAATAATATATAGAAGTCTACTGTCTGAAATAAGAGGCACAAAGATCAGACGACTGAGGTAAAACTGCTTAGAACATAACAAAATGTACAATGAACGTTAGTGGTATGGTTGTGCGCACCATAAAGTGTGTTCAATCAATTGGAGGCCCCCAAATGAAGTGAATATAGTTTAGCACTAGGCGCAGGCATATGAAAATACATGCGGGGGTGTATACATGTAGACTGTTCAATATGCACTAGGGAGAGGCCGAATTTCTTATTATTAGTCTACCGGTCTACCTATCGTAAACACGTCAAGCTGGGCCCCCTTAAAACACAGCCATTGTAGGCTGAGTAATTTTTCCAAAAGCCATACTGGTGTGCATATAGAACATTACTAGTTTCTAGGTGCGTCAAAATTATTTTATACACGACTTTTTCCAGAATCTTTGAAAATAGGAGCAAAATGGATATGGGTCGATAGTTTGTAAATATAGATGGGTATCCAGACGTATAAAGAGGAATAACATTGCGGTGGTCTAAAACGACCTCAAAAATCCCCACTCGTAGCTAATTAATATTAATGAAAATAAGATGTCAATCACACTTGTCACCATTGGCAACTGTCCATGATTGGTTGACACTTTTGTGGGCCGGCTCTAGGAATGTTTACCTTGCTGTTTGCCCCCCCCTGTGAATTTTTCTAATGCCTTTAGGTGTTGCTTTACGCACAAATTAAAAAAAAATGAGTTTTGAAGGTAAAAGGTCAACGACCGAAAATGACATTGGCACATGGGCCGGGCGTTGGCGCCAGTGAAGCTCCGCGTTAGCTTGTCACTTCTTTATCTTTACCTAGTTTCATAACCAACATATCGATTTTGTAGGTTCCTATTTTAGTTTTTCTGTAGGATTGCCCGGTCGTGAGTTTTTTTGTGAAATATTCGGGCCCGCTGCTGGGTGTTATGGAGGCATGCCGGCCAGACACTTAGTGGGCGGGGCCTATTCACATAGCAACGGGGATTTTTGCATAGTGACCAGACCACCGTGGTGATACATAACATAACATAACATAACATAACATAACATAACATAACATAACATAACATAACATAATAAAATGTAACTTAAGTATAATCAAAGGGTAGTTGTGATAAAAAACGGAACTGACTGGTATAGTACAGAAAACAAACTAAATAAATATGACAAATGATATAAATGATCATGGAACTGAATTTGCATATCAATGTCTATAAACAAATTGGAAAATTAACAACAAAGAAACCATATTAACTGATGAGTGAAGAAAAGGTGGTCTTAAGGACACTGAGTGTTCTTGCATTTCTGACATGAGGAGGAAGTGAATTCCAGAGGGCTGCACCGGAAAAAGAAAGCAATCTCCTTTTGTACAGCAAGCGAGATTTTGGTAGCTGAAGTCCCCCCTGTGTGCTTAGTCGGGTATTGTGTGTGTGTGTGTGTACCGGTGGATGTTGTACATAGTTGAGAAATGTGTGGAGGTGGCATTTCATCAAGTGCCTTGAACATAAAAGTAGCCTTGGGTCGTTTGTGGTGCTGGGCTACCGAAGTCCAGCCTAACAAGTTGCACTCGAGGTGTAGCGGTCACACCCTAATACTACCCTGCCCGCTCTGTTTTGCAGCTTTTGTAATTTGTCTACATGCCTCTTACCTCCCTGGTCCCAAACAGTGCTGCAATATTCTGCACGAACAACTATCAAAGGGGTGCTAGTGTAACGGAAATGAAAAGAAGCCTACATTGGGGGTCGCTGGAAGACAGACGTAGAATGTCCAGACTGTGCATGATGTACAAAATGACTAATAAACTGGTGGACGTACCAACCACTAAGTATCTGATACCAGCCCAGAAAAGAGCAAGAAACGGTCATGCCTTCAAATATTAGAGTTATCAACCAAGAATTGAGGTATTCAAAAACTCGTATTTCCCCAGAACTATCGTATACTGAAATTCGTTGCCACCAAGCACAGTTGGGGCATCACCACTAGAAAGCTTTAAACAACTCCTGCAATCAAATGTGCAAAGATTAAGTGTAACAAGTCGTACGGTGTTATATAGCTAGCTGCCGCCGCGCCGCGTGCCTGCGAAGCTGGTGTGTTACGCCGAAGGGTGTTTATACCGGCTATACCGATACAGATACAGAATATAAGATGTGGGGGAGGAACAATGTGTTGTATATTGTCAATAGGGAACGTTTGTCCAAGTATAGTCGCAAACACTTCATTATTCAAATTATTTGAGAATGCTTCTTTGACACATGAAGAAAGTGGTCGTTCCAGAGTAGGGCATTGGGTAGCCTGCTGTGCAGGCCCCGCGGCGGTGGGGAAGAGTTTTTATAATGCCTTAAAAACTCTTCCCCACCGCCGCGGGGCCTGCACAGGAGGCTAGGCATTGTCAAGCACAATACCCAGGTACTTGAACGTATCCACTTGCTCCAATTTTGTCCCGGTTAGCGTAAGTTGTACGCGCTGGTCAACAACTCTTGCGATTAGAAAACAATAAATTAAAATAGATTATGGTCATTATGATCATAGACTGCCAAAGAAGAAGGTAATTGCGACCTCATTTCCATAATCAATGAGACAAATACAAAAAAAAGAAAAACATTTACTAAATGTTACATATTTCATGGAGATATGGGATCTCTGAATTCTTGTCGGTACATGCAGAGACTGAGCTTGTCTTGATCAGTAAATGGTAATCCTGTCAGGTTCCCTGCCGGCTATATTGTTACAATAGGAAACGCTTATGATATATTGAGCAACAGAAATAGAGTACCATGGCGTGTGTCTGTACTAGAGTGTATCCTACCTGTCCTGAAGTCTTGGTGAGGAAGTGCTGGCAACGGACGACGAGCTTTGTTGTCTCCACTGTGCGCCATCTGACGTGGAGCTTTTTCCGTTGTACTCATCGTCGACCATTCCAAGCAAGGTATCCCGTGATCCAAGAATTTCTCAGTCTCTACAACGCTTTGAAGATTAAACAAAAACGTTTTTACTACATATAAATGCTTATATTCAGTTGGAAAAGGGTAACGAACCGATAGAGAGAGACGCGAAAATGGCCCGATATAAATTCTTAAAAATGCCGCATGTCGAATGGTCAAGAGGGACCTTCACCGTAGTGAAACAGGTTGGTTCTAAGCGTTCTGAGCAGAGCTGCATCATCCGTAGACGTATTAGGTAAACCTGGTAAATAATTCATAATTAAGGCGAAATATGAATTATTCTATGTGCTTTGAAAATGACCTTATAGAAGTCTACTATAGTCTTACAAAGAGGCACAAAGACCACACGACTGAGGTAAAAATGCTTAGAACATCAATGAGAGCGCTGATGTCATCCATAAAATTACCTGCTGTGGCCTTAGTTTGATAGGATTTGTCTTTTGGCGTAAACAAAACTTAGCCAATGATTGGTCTGTTTTGCGTATCCATTGGTAGATGCGGGTGTTTAAAAACATAGCAAGCTGTCGAGTCCACTAACTTTCTTCCTTGGGGGACACCACAGGTTTTATTTTTCTTGGAAGAAGTACAGTTTCCACTGGATACCTATTGCTTTCTGTTTAAGAGGTCGTCTGACAGCCAGGCAATGACAGAATCTTTAAACCACAAGTCTTTAATTTATTAAGAAGTATACTGTGATCAACCGTATCGAACGCTTTATATAAATCGAGAAATATTCCGACGATGAACTCATTATTCTCCAGGGCCGACGTGATTTTATCAATAAGCTGTAAGAGGGCCTTATAAATTGAGTAATTTTTCCGAAAGCCATGTGCATATAAAACATCACTAGTATCTAGGTGTGTCAAAATTATTTTATACACTCCCTTTTCCAGAATGTTTGAAAATAGGGGCAAAATAGATATGGGTCGATAGTTTGTACATGTATAAAGAAGAATAACCTTGGCTATTGTTAGCCCATTTGGGACTTTTCCAGTTTAAAGGAAAGTTTTAGACATGAGTAATAGGGTCGACAATATTTGGAACGACCCATGACAAGGACCTGCTTTATTCAAGATGTTGATGGTTTCCTTGATTTTATTGGCGCTGCGCACTTAAAAATGGCTTATGGATAAGAAAACATTTTGCATATACGATAGGGGAGAACGGCCTATTCTGGCCTATTTCTATTGCCAATGACGGACCCATATTTACAAAAAAATAATTGAATTTGTTAACTTTAACATTCTGATTTGACACCACTTGTCTTCTTCTCCATCCAGAAACTTTCAAGGAAGAACGAGGCAGCCATTTTTCTATTAAAAAGTTCGTTTATGATTTTCCACGTATTTCGTATATTAGTTGTTGCAGTTGCGAACCTATCCTGATAATATTGCCTCTTGGACATTTCTGACCAAAGCGTCATGACGCAGACTTGACAGCATGCTAGATTAAGATTTAAAACCAACTGATTACATTATTAATGTCAACTTAAACTGAAGACAACATACGGGTGGCGTCGGGTGGTGTAGTGGTTAGAACAATAGACTGTGAACCGGTAGACCCGGGTTCGATTCCGAGTCGTACCCGGTACATGTCTGAACATGCGCCCCGACGTTGTGCCCTTGGGAAAGGCACTTTACACGAATTTCCTCACTCCACCCAGGTGTGAATGGGTACCTAACTTCGGTTGGGGAAAGTCGTATTGAGGTCATCTTGTGGCGCCGAATGGCAGCCGCACAGACCCTTGCGACTGTGTGTATCATTTGTATTATTTGAATGTTGTAATTGTTGTGATTTGTATTGATTATTGTGTGATACCCTGCATCAATTCAGCCGTAAGGCTGCGACTGCATGGGTACTGTTTGGACAATAAAAACCATTTATTTATACATACCTATGACTATGACTGTTGTTAACTTCAAACAGATGTCAGAAAAAAATATAGTAATGTTTTGAAACTCGCCACACACTCTATATGATCTGGGCGCTCAATTATTTGCGTGCCAGAAAAGAGGTCAGATACAATCTCGGCTCAAAGCATCTGCTTGATGACCGCATACGTGTGAGGTTTTAAAACTGCGTGACCGGCCTCTCCTTCAGCCATTTGGCGATGCCCGGATTGGATGAGACGTTCCCCATGACTTTGTTCAGGTTGACGTAACCTTGGAGATGGTCCCCCTGGTTGAAACCGGAAATGACGCCGAGGAAGGCGAAGAAATTGACGTCAGCCCAGGTTAACTGTAGGGGTGAGGGCAAAAATTAGAAAGGACGTTATGTTGTGTGTGAAAATGCAGGTAGACTTATTTTCATATTGATTGTTTTCATTATCTTTTATTAATTGAAATTCTTTTTTTTTTGTGGACTTTGTATAATATACCAGGTGCATATACCCTACCCAACCTGTGATGGTAGATCATTTATTATTCCCACTTCTACATAACAAGCACATGTCAATCTGCACCAAGTAGAAATAAAGAGCAATAAACAAGCAAAAACGTTAAGTTTCGTGTAATAAGGTCACGTGTCTGTTACCGTAACTCTCGCGAGATTATGTTCCGAAGTTATTGGCCATTCATTATCCTGATGAAGGCGACAATGGTCGCTGAAAATCTATCCCTGTGTAATCCTTGGGTTGGAATAACGTTAGGCATTTTACTATGATTACTACCAACACAGATGAAGTTTTATGATGAAAACATACCGAGTCCCCCACGAAATATCCCTCCGCGCTCGCCAGCTTTTCAAACAGGTCAAAGAACGACGGCAGGGTTTTTTCTGTCATCTCCTTCTTCATTTCTTCCTGCAGGAAAAAAAACGAGATTCGAATTTCAACTACACGCTATAAAAGGCCCTGTTCAGACGAAAGCGCTGAAAGTACATTAGATTCAGATTCCACCAAAGCTGGACAGGGCCTGGAGAGGATCCTGTTGCATTGAGCGCCCCAACACGTCTGTATATATGTCAATATTACTAACACAGTGACATCACTTATCCTTTGCACCCACACAAAATAAGTAATCCATGTTCTCTTCAATATCATCATTTCCCCTATGTTTTCATGTAACTAACCCATGCGCAATCTACTAATTAGCCCAGTAATGGGGGATGATTAGCAGTAAAAAGAAGATATGGGTAGAAATATAATGCTAAAGCAAGTTCATGTTTACAAAAACGATAAAGCATTATCTACAAATGTCTTTTAAGAAAAGAAAGTAGGTTCTAAAATGCTTAAAAGCATTTTTGAACCTACCTTCTTATTTTCGTCTTTTTCCGTGAAGAGAGGCATCAACTTCATCCCAAGGTCATCCAGCCCGTCACAGATCATGTCTGCCCGGGCCTGGTTCAGGTGGGTCTTCCCTGCCATACCTGCAAACAACGGAAGGGGGCGCTTCACATCTGAACAGGACTCTTTACTTGTATATAGCATATAGAGAGCATAGGCTAGGGGTCTACATAAAAAAATGATTCAACTTCTAATCGCAGGGGTCTTATGTTTGTAGTATTCCTATTTGGATTTCTCGCGTAGAAAAGTTATTTTGGCCTACATAATGCCGGATAGAGGGGGTTAGGTTTGGGATGTCCACTAGCCTCTACCTATTTAGAGGCGGCTAGAAAGAGTAAACACTGGCCACATTGACAGCTAACATGTTAGTAATACTAGTACTTCGCTAAGGGATACAGTTAACCGCTTCTCGAAACCTGGTAGATACTAATTTAGACATACATAATGACCATTAGAGGGGGGGGATGCTTAATAGACTCTACCATTAGCCTCTACCAGGTTTCGGAACAGCATACTAGGGCAGTTAGTCTGCTATAAAATGCAGTTTGCGCTCCGTCTAAAGCCTGGTAGAGGCTAAGAGGTTTACGAAGTCCGCCGTGTATTTGTTGGCACCCAAAATATTCTGCAGTGTCACGCACGATAATTAGAGTGCTACGACAACCCCCCACCCCCACGGCCCACACAAAGGAACAGCCAGATGCAGTTGAAATACGTGACCCTGAATGACCTTGAATACGTGTACATTGTGTGGTTACAGTTCATGACTAGTGTAAATATAAGCAGGGGACAAATTCAGATCACTTTCTTCCACTCCCAAACAATATCTTAAACCACAAATTCATAACACATTATAGAATGGACACAGTTACCATTGTTACACACAATTAATGTAAAGTTGTCATATATAAGATAAAAAAGGATGCCAATGAAATGTATTAGTTTCTCAATCCATGACCTGGCGATAAGAATATCTAACATGGTTTAAAGCTTTTTTTTTTTTTTTTTTTTACTTTTGTTGTTTTACGTACCGGCTTCTTTGGCGATCAGCCTCCCGATGGCCTTCCCCTGACAGATCATGGTTCCGTCCACTTCTAGGATAGGCAGTTGACCCATGGGAGTTTCTGGTGGAAAATTACACATAACATCCTCCAGTTTAATTCCGGCCTACAGTTAAATTTTGGAATTATCCCCATATCTCAGCAACCGTGCGTAAACAGAACCGTAAGTAAAAATAATGTAAGAACTAAAACGGGAACAAAATGATTACCTTCGCATATGGTCTACTCTGTTAATTACCTCCGGGGAAGGAGATATCCTTCCGCGAGGAGGTTTTACTATTGTTCGAAACATTTCTGTCAGCAGCTGTTTCTCGCGATCGGCTGGACGGATTTGTCTGTGGTTCGGTATACGTATTGCTGTTGGGCTGCAGATGATGCAGAACGTTTTTGTTTAATTGTATATGTGTTTATGGGCGTGGAAATAAAAGGTTTTTAAGTGCTCCGGACACCCCCGCCATGCTGAAAATGGAATTTACCATGTTGTTAAGGAATGGGGAGGTTTCAGTTTTGGGTCTTACCATTTAAAAGGGGTCAAACAGAGGGGTGTCTGCTTCCGATATGTATTTTGAAATATTATCGCAGTTGTATCTCGCGTTGGGGTAGACTGGACTCGGTGTATGTTCTTCTAATGGGCTGTAGATGGTGCAGGTTTT
>NW_017802458.1:988631-997564 GCF_001625305.1 Branchiostoma belcheri | reverse complement strand
TTTTTAACGGTGTCGCTCAATTTAAGGCCAATTATTTTTGGCCACTTCTAGGCATAGAGCTAGAGGTACTTAAGTGAGTATAATGTAGTTACGTCAGGAGATGGCGGTGGACCTTTGTTTTGAAGCTTTGTAGACTGTAATCGGACGGAAAGCAGCTGTTTGGAAGAGAGTTCCATAATTTTGTAGTGCGGGGAAAGAAGCTGTTGTTGTAAAATGGCTTGGAGACAGGTATGTTGACGATGTATTGATGAGAGCAGGAAGAGAACCTAGTGGCACGCTGAAAGGTTCTGAGCGGTGGAACAAGAAGTGCAAGTTCTCCTGAACATCGACCGTGAAAGTATCTGTAGAAGAGGGATAGCGATGCGACATTGCGTCTGTGTGAGAGGGAATCCAGCTTTGCGGCCAGAGAATAAGCATTCTACCCTATGATGAAAGGACAACATAGACTGCTCCATCAAGTTCATGCCATCATATTTCCAGCCACTGACATCACTGTTGTACTGTACAATACAGCAACAAAATCATTGCATACAATTCATGTAAGAGTGTTGTGCAACATTTAGATTACTAGTACATCAAATACAGAGTGGATTAATGCTCCTCAATCCATTTACCCTCAATTTACTCTTATAAAATAAAGGAAGTGTCTCTACATTGAACTAATCTACATTCATACTATATACATATACATACATATACATTCTAGCACCAATTTATTACATATTATATCAAGAGCAAGTGCACATGGTTAGGGTTGCTAAAAGCAAACTCAGTGGTTTCCATTTGTTTTTGGATAACATTATATACTGTATCAGTGTATGTACCCGGTTACCATAAGCTGTTGATAACTTAATACATTTATGTATTCAACTCTTTTGGTTGCTCCAAGAAATGATTCATTGGACCTTGACACATACAGCATGAAGCAAAGACAGCTATTAAAGCAGTCCCCACCGTGGTGCAAGGTTCTGTAGATGTTGGAAGGACTTACAAAGGCCCTGCATAGCTACTCTCCAAGCAGAGGTATGGGTTTTGGGGGTATTTTTAGCATGTTTTTAGGCTTTTTTATCGGGGTTTCTCTTTTGCACTGAATTTTTTTTTTGTTGGGTTTGGTGGAAAAAAAATTCAGTGCAAAGAGAAACCCGATAAAAAGCCTAAAACACGCTAAAATATCCCAAACCCATACCTCTGCTTGGAGAGTACTGTATACCGAGTCTGTGGTGAATGAGAAGAATCGAATGAAAATGTTCAACGGTTCCGATGCATGATTTTTTTTTACCTAAATAAAAATATCATCACACAAATTATGCTCAAAGACATAACATCATACGGTAGTTATGAACTCTCAACACAACAAACTGCACAGTGAACAACATCTATATTCCAGCATTTCCAAGTTGAAAGCCTTAGCTTGTATCGTTCTTCGAACATCGCTCGCGGACGAAGGTAGGTACGGAAGGTATCGCCCCCTTCCCCTCACTACACAACGAAGCCCAACAAAATTTGTGTATCTAAATACAACAACTACATACACATATCATCATAATCCCAACCGAAACCCAGTAGTACGTGGGGACACAGTGGTAGAGGTTGTAAAATATGCCCCGTGACAGTGGGATAGAGTTTTTGTAGCTTCCGACACCAAAATGGTCCAAATAAATATATGTGACGTTCGTTCTTTTACGCTATTTATTTTGATTATTGTGCCGATTAAAATCGCTAAGCTACAACAATTACACTATGACCAAAGTCTACACAAACCTGGTGTCTTCTGGGGATAAGTAGATGGCCCGTAAACGCGTTCCTGGCGATCAAAACAACAGTAGAAGAACGCGACGATGTAGCGGTGGCCATTTTGAATGCGTATTTTGAGCTCCCGGCACGACCGCTCGGGGCGGCCGCTAGCAGCTCAAATGAGCCCGCTGCGCTTCTAACCGAGAAAATTACCCGTCATGCTTAGCGACCCTTCACCACCACCTGGCCGTTACCCTACTGAGCGCGACTGATGCTTCGCCTCTAAAATAGATCTTTTAGACTATGCGAGCTTGTGATGCAAAACTAGAAAATGATAAGAGTGTGTAAAACCAAGGTAAAACCTGTGGTAAAACTTACAAGTGTTGTCCCATAGAATCACAAGAGTAGTGTACATCTGATGTTTATCATGTATGCAATGTACAATCTTTATTCAATATAGTCAGGTAAGGAAGGTTGAATCAGGTAATGAATGTTAATTTGTTCTTGCTGCGAAATCATTTAACGCGTTCGGTAGCGTTCCTGCTTTGGAACACACGACTGCCTGCAACGGCGCCGGATTGTGAATAAAATTTAATATGTCCTTGTCTTGCAATATACTGTGCATGTTTCAGAATGCATGTTTTATTTTTCAAGTCATGCAATTTTTTTCAGACGAGTAAAATTGTATGCACGTTTTATTTTCAATCGATTTAATTTAATTTTAAATTTCAACCCTGTATGACTAGCCGTAAACACCGACGTCAAAGAAAATAAACGAAAGGATCAATATTTGTGGAGCCTGGCGGTGTTTCCAAACGTAATCCAGGCAAAAATCCTTGCATTACATCCATAGAGAATACAGGTCGTTTTGCTACATTGTCAGTTTGCTACAGTACGTTTCGCTCCATCGTGGTAAGGCGTTTCGCTACATGGCAGAAGTGTGGCTACCCTGGCCCGATGAGATCAGTGTCGTAGTCCGCTGGCATTTGTATTTCACGCAAATTGTATTTCACGCTAACTCAAGGAGCTTAAATCACCATTACCTTCCAGGCTGAAAATGTCATGATTTCATTCTTTAACATTTTATAAATATGTACGCGTATGTAGGAATACGATAATCATTTCTAATGTTATTAGACTATCTAGAGACTTCTGCCATGTATCGAAATGCCTGTAGCGAACTAACAATAGCAAAACAACCGGTTACCTCCATAGACCTATTCACCTTTGTCAGCCACAAAAAATACATGACACAAGCACGATACAATGCCTCCTACCATATTATTAAATACTTCTCGTCGCTGGTGTGTTTTTTAAACACCACCCTTGTTGGAAGTGTCCTCCATTACCCTGGCCGTTGATCAGCAATGATGTTCCCGCTAAGAAACGTCTTGAGGGCCCTTGGGCCTTACAAGTCATATGGTTCTAAGGCCTTCTACCCTCTTCATCTGTGGCCATCTGTGGCGTTTGGCCAATGGTCCTAGTGTACGTCACCGATGGTAAGGTCAATCTCATACCCAGCGCACTGTGGGATCATTCCCATGTGTTGCCTTGCTCTTGCGTATCGCTCTGGGAACAAGTCTAGTGGATTGTTCGATTGTATAGAAGGGGGTAGAGCAAGAAAGACCTAGAGCGCCGCGACAACCCGGAACTTGCTAGGCCTCGAGTTCCCATTTGCGGCTTGGATTACGCTCTACGCACAATTAATCGATTACGCTTTACGGTTAATTCCCGATAGCTACAACGCATTACGTAGAATAAAAACGGCGAATTACGCTCTACGCCAAATGCGCCAATTACGCTCTACGTTGAATTAGAGGGTCCGTCTACGCTCTACGTAGAATTAAAACGGCCGATTACGCTCTACGGAAAAGGGCTTGGGGGCCCCCTTCAATGCTACCTTACCTTTAAGTTAGTACATGTAAGCTATAGTGACTAGATAAGGTAGAATAAAATTTATACAAGAAGTGGGTAAATTCGTCTTCCATTGCCTTCAAACACGAACGGTCAAGCCCAACGAAACAGTACCGGCATTTATGTAGGTTGTGCATGTAAACGTTAGAGTGTAGCATAACGTTGGACGTAGTCCCTTACACATGTACATGTTTTGCACCACTGCATTCGTTTTCAATTGCATTTTGTTTGTACTGTGCAATTTAATATCCCTCGGGCATGCATTTGATATGATAAACTCCTACTTTGTCAATTGTATCGCCCCCCCCCCCCCCACTTCATGAATACATAGAAGCCTGAGGCTGACTATTAAATTGTTAAACCCCCCTCCCCACCAAACCGCACACGTATACAGACACCAGTACATACTCGGCTTGAGCTCGGCCCACTGCTCCCCTTCAACCCGCACGTCTTCGTACTCTATCCCGCCGGCGGCGAACAGCAGCCGCGCCAACTCAGCCCGGCCCTTCCCCTTGAAATACGTCAGCTTGTAGCTCGGCATTTTGCTCGGTTCGTTCACGAAAAAGCCCTTAATTCTAACTCGGCACGACTTGGCTTTAGAGCACCTATGTTAGTTGGGCTTTTGTTCCCTTGGCGGGTATAGGGTTACAGGTTTGACCCGGTGTCACAATGACCAGGCAGAATAGAGGTCAAACGGCCGTAGGCAAAAATTCAGAGGTCAAAGTTCAAGGTCCGTAGGGACGAGGTCGTACTTGGTATCTGCCTACAGGTTCCGGGTCGGAGTCTAAGTAAGTGCGCAGTAAATCGCCGGAAACGTGACTTTGTATCGTATGTTTTGGCCGCAAAATCCCCGATATCGTAATATCTGTGTACATACCTTTGTATTTTCTGAAAAGCCTGTTAGTTGTAGCCTTTATAGGACCCCTTATAGGTGGCGTAATGTTGTTTGTCCAGCGAAGACTTCCTGGTATTAGTCCGCGCGGATGGTTATGTGGCCTTTTCGTCTGAACGCCGGGATGGTACGTTCTATATGCGTTGTGGGTGTGTTCGGGCCATCGAAGATAGCGGTCAACTTATCGCATCGATTTTGATTACATTTTGGAAACATTAGGTCCTGAGCTTCTTTGAGTACTAAGCCGTTACCCTGGGAACATTTTTTCCATGCAGCCATGGTTAAAAATGACGAAAAAAATTACCCCTTACTTAAGAATGTATTTGATGTGCGTTATTTACCCCTAAATAAATTGGGCGCACAAAATATCAATCAAGTGTATTGATAAGCGACACAGCACCCCTTTCCACCAAGAGAGTGAAAAATTCCGACCCGCGTTTAGTACAGAAATGACAGCCCGTCGGGCTGAGGGTGTCAAATTGCTCCGAACACGGAAGGAAACTCCGGTCCGAGACCTACGGTGGCTCAACCTAGAGTTTTCAGTGTGCCACTACAATTTTATACTAACTTAATATAGTTAAGGACATACAGAAGACGTTTGGGCACATGGAAATTTGTTGATTTTTTGGCGTTCCTTCCATCATGCTACTAGTATTTCCTGCATGTTCAATGTTGTTTACGGTTTCTATTTTACGTATCCAGCTTCTATGTTTACATAAGGAAACATTGTTTTTTCTCTATTTCTTCTTCTTCCATTCCAAACACTGATCTCTGACCTGAACCAGACTGTCTCTCACCATGGTAACTGGTGTTGGGTTACATCATGTTGCAATTTTGAAGTAGGAAGGGTTTAGATCTATATGTGGACGTGTTTGGGTAAGAATAGGTAGAGCATATGCGAAGGTAAACATTAAGCATTTGCCTTGCAAATGTTACCTTTCTAGTTTGTACATACATGTGCTATAGTAGTCACCTACAGAACAAAATTGTGTGCCTTCCTTAACTATTATAGTTGAAGTATGATACAATAAGTAATAGACAAAAAACAGTATACGTACAATTATCATGGTCAGAAACCATTCTCTTTTTATGATGCTTTATCCTACAGACAATCCATAAACAATAGGGGGTATAAAGTACCATACAAGACAATCCTCCCTTGCGAGTTTGCTGCAGGTAAGGTTGTAGCGAACAAAAAAGTATAAAGTAGTTGACTTTAGTAGCTAGTGATTATGACATACATTGCATTGTATACGGGTAGTGTCTATTTAACCGATAAATATCCATGAGTTGCGAGAAAGAATAAGAGCTATGAATTTATACCCTACAAATGTTTTGTCAGCATCCCAAGACGGAAGCCCTTTTGTACAATTCTAGAAATCACGTAACGCAGCAACATCTATTCTACTACAGACTATAGAGTAGTAATATGACGGCCGGCCGTCATATTACTACTCTATAGTCATAGCGCGAAAGCACTGGTTTTTGTCGATGACACTAAGGTTTTAAAATGTGGTCTGAGGCCTCTCTTCCAGCCATTTTGCGATGCCCGGATTGGTCTTGACGTTGGCAACGACCTTGATCAGTAATTAGCGCTCAACAATCTGCGTGCCAGAAAGAGTCGATCAGATACAATCTCGCATCAAAGTATCTGCTTGGAGTTCTGTGATGACCGCATAGGTGTGAGATTTTAAAACTGCGTGACCGGCCTCTCCTTCAGCCATTTGGCGATGCCCGGATTGGCTGAGACGTTCCCCATGACTTTGTTCAGGTTGACGTAACCTTGGAGATGGTCCCCCTGCATAAATGTTGAAATGAAGCCGACGAAGGCGAAGAAATTGATGTCAGCCCAGGTCAACTGTAGGGGGGAGGGAGGGGTTAGAGGGGGGGGATTCAAAAACAAAAGTTAAAAAGGACTTCAGGTTGTGTGTGAAACTGCAGGTAGACTTGTTTTTATATCACTTGTTTTTTTATTATTTTTCTTATTAATTAATTTTTTCACTTGTAGACTTATAATGCTCCAGGTGCATATACCCTACCCAACTTAGTGTTTTTTTCGTGATGGGAAATCATTTATCATTCCACTTGTATCACAACAAGAATAATAAAGAAAGAACACAATATAGTGTGAGCAACGACCAATAAACAGGCAAAAACATAAAGTCTCGTATGAATAAGGTCACGTGTCTGTAAAAGCAACTCTCGCGAGATTACGTTGTGAAGTAATATAGTATATCCTGATGAAGGCGACAGTGGTCATTGAAAATTTGATCTTGTGTAATCCTCGTGTTAGAATAAAGTTCAACATTTTTATGAAAACATACCGAGTTCCCCACGAAATAGCCCTCCGCGCTCGCCAGCTTTTCAAACAGGTCAAAGAACGACGGCAGGGTTTTCTCTGTCATTTCCTTCTTCATTTCTTCCTGCAGGAAAAAACGAGATTCGAATTTCCACTGCACGATATGAAAGACGCTGTTCAGACGAAAGCGCTGAAAGTACATTGGATCCAGATTCCACCGAAGCAGGATTCATCTGACCCCATCTGAAAGTCTTGTTCACACGGAAACGCCTGAACCACGATTTGGGTAAATCACATTCCTCACATCTGGTACACTTGCCACACGTTCCTTTCAAACCGTGTCCAAGCACGATTTTCCTTAACTGCATTCATTGTTGTTTGATGAAAACACTCAAGGTAGCGTGTTACGGTGTTATCAATGTCAGAAGTCAACGACCTTCTTGCTGGTGCCCTCCTCCAAGCGTATATTCGAAGCAATTTAGTAACTCACAAGTTTTATTGTTGATTTTAGTCATAATTAGTTAAATGACCTCTGGCCTCTGGTACACTTGCCACACGTTCCTTTCAAACCGTGTCCAAGCACGATTTTCCTTAACTGCATTCATTGTTGGTTGATGAAAACACTCAAGGTAGCGTGTTACGGTGTTATCAATGTCAGAAGTCAACGACCTTCTTGCTGGTGCCCTCCTCCAAGCGTATATTCGAAGCAATTTAGTAACTCACAAGTTTTATTGTTGATTTTAGTCATAATTAGTTAAATGACCTCTGGCCTCAGCCTCAACCTCAATTATTTTAATGTGTAATTGCAATGATTGTATGTATTTAGTGCTTGTATTTTATGTGTTGTACTGTTGTATTTTATGTGTTGTACTGTTAACGAGCCCTGGAAGATTAGCCCCTCATGGGGCTAAAGGGCATCTCAATAAATCAAAAATCAAAATCTGGGCCGAATGCCGACGTGGTCTCGTCAGAGGCGGTGACACTGGTCCTAGGGCACATGCTCTTTACATTTCTGCCACGTAAATTTTGGTATTGCTAATAAATAATCAATGATCGAGTCAATATGTAAAGTAATCGATGAAGTCACATTGCGTTCAGATGCAATGCGACTTTACCAGTTTCACGTTACATATTCACCCGTTCATGGATTACGTTGTTATAATTTTGTGGGCACTTGGACCAGATGTGAGGTATGCGATTTACCCGAATCGCGCTTCCGCCGCTTTCGTCTGAACAGGGCCAAAGAGCCTGGAGAGAATCCTGTTACATTGAGCCGCCCCAACACGTCCTTGTATATATGTCAGTATTATATACTGACATAAACACAATTTCTTCACTTATTCTTTGTACACACACAAAATCACTAATCCATGATCTCTTCAATACTATTATTTTCTTTCCCCGTATTTACATGCAACTAACACATGCACAATCTGCTAATTAACTAAGTGATGCGGGCTACTTAGCCGTAAGAAAGAAAAAGAAGAAGATATGTTTTTGTAACATATTATGCTAAAGCAGGTTCATAACTATACTAAACAACAGCATTTTGTGTTTATTTTCTTTAGCATTTTGAACCTACTTTCTTCTTTTCGTCCTTGTCCATGAATATTGACACCAACTTCATCCCAAAATCATCCACCCCGTCACAGATCATGTCTGCCCGGGCCTGGTCCAGATTGGTCTTCCCTGCCATACCTGCAAACAACGATAGGGGATGCTTCAGATATGAATAGGACTCCATTTATAGCATAGGGGTCTACGTAAAAACTGCTTCAACTTCTAATCGAAGTGATCTTAGGTAAAACTTTTTAGTATTTCTAACTAGCTGAATTTCTTGTGCAGAAAAGCCATTTCGGCCTACATAATGGCGGATAGGGTGGGTGGCCATGGGTAGCCTTAAAAAGGCTTTAGAGGCGGCTAGAAAAAGTAAATATTGGCCACTTTGCCAGAAAACATATCTCAACTCACTTAGGGTATAGAATTTTCTTCTTACACAACCAGTAGGGTTCTTACCTGCTTACGTTTCTATGTCTATCAGACACCTTCCTCAGAGCTTCTGACTGGAGTTCTGCAACTCGCCGCTATTTATCA
>NW_017802458.1:986784-988611 GCF_001625305.1 Branchiostoma belcheri | reverse complement strand
TGATAAAGAGCGGCGAGTTGCAGAACTCCAGTCAGAAGCTCTGAGGAAGGTGTCTGATAGACATAGAAACGTGAGCAGGTGAGAACCCTACTGGTTGTGTAAGAAGAAAATCCTATACCCTAAGTGAGTTGAGATAGTTTACCCCTATATAATAGTGCTACGACATTTAAACTGGCCAGTACGCCCACCCCCACTGATCACAAAAAGGAACAGCCACATGCAATTGAGATACGTGACCCTGAATGACCTTGAATACATGTACATTGTGTGATCACAGTTCATGACTAGTGTAAACAGCAGCAGGGACAATTTGAGAACACTTTCTTCTACTCTCAAACAATATCTTAGACCACAAAAACATCAAAACATTATAGAATGGACACAGTTACCATTGTTAAACACAATGTAAAGCTGTCATATAAAAGATGAAGAAGGATGCCAAAGAAAATGTATGGGTTTCTCAATTCATATCATAACCATTAAAGGATCAAACCTGGTTTAATTAAAGACTTTTTTTTCGTATGTTGTTTAACGTACCGACTTCTTTGGCGAGCAGTCTGCTGATGGCCTTCCCCTGACAGATAATGGTTCCGTCCACTTCTAGGATAGGCAGTTGACCCATGGGAGTTTCTGGTGGAAAATTACACATAACAGCCTCCAGTTTAATTCCGGATTTCTAGTTTAATTCCGGAGCCGTAAGTAACCGTAAATAAAAAATAATGTAAGAAGTAGAAAGGTAAAGTTTGCAAAGGGGCGTGGCGGTACAACAAGTTAGTGCAGCTCAAATAAACCTGGGACAATGCCACGTACTACGTGTTTGCTTACAGTCCAACCCAACCTGCAGGGTTTTTTTTTTTGTTTCATCGTTTTACAGTGTTTTCCCATGCCTGTAAACAAAAGTCCCGCAGCCTTATACAAATGGTAGTGTGAAAGGTTTGCGAAGCTACGATACCACCTATGGATTTTGGCCAAAATAAAAGGTTCCTTGCCACGCCCCCCCCCCCTCAGTGATGAACTGTTTCTTACAACACGATACATGCTGTCTTACCTAGTTATTACGCATATAGTGACTAGATAAGGTATCATAGAAGCTATAGAGAAAGTGGTCAAATTCGTCTTCCATTGCCAAAAATACTGAACAGTCAAATCCAAAACTAGCACCATGTATGTATGAAAATGAGTGTAGCATAACGTTAGGGCAGACACCACATTTGCGTTGCGCAGTAGAGGCCTGATTGTAGTGCCTAGTTAATACCTTTGAAAACCTTTTTTTCTCTTGAAATTTTTGGTCCATTTTGGAGATTTTTGGGCTGGAAGGCACAGGTAGGGTCTAAACGTTCCTACATTGGTCAAGTTTTGTTTATTTCACCAGTTTAGTGGGTGTAATGAGAGATGTGAGTGGTTAGGTCTTGTCTGGCCAGGCGGATGGATAGCATGGAAAATGTAGGTCAAAGTTGAGGTTTTTTTACTATCATCAGCTGTGGCGGGAATTTGAGATGGTCAACCCCCTGTTTCCTTTCTATTTTTGGGAATCAGACCCTTGTTGCTACCTGGTGCAGAAAATTTTTTGAGATTGGAGTATGGGCAAGTACTTTCATGAGGTGTTGAAATAGTGTATTTAAGCATGTGTTCCTATGGCAAGATCTAATAGTACTGTCTGCCCGTTAGACGTCCCTCATATCACTGTATTCTCTTTTCATGAATGTTGTACTGTAATTGCAATTTAATAGCCCTCGGGCATGTATTCGCAATAAACTTTTAGTATGTCATTATGATCATACCCCCCCCCCCACGTGAACACATTAAAGTCTTGAGTTAAGGCTGACT
>NW_017802458.1:961433-986764 GCF_001625305.1 Branchiostoma belcheri | reverse complement strand
AACTGTTTCTTACAACACGATACATGCTGTCTTACCTAGTTATTACGCATATAGTGACTAGATAAGGTATCATAGAAGCTATAGAGAAAGTGGTCAAATTCGTATCCATTGCCAAAAATACTGAACAGTCAAATCCAAAACTAGCACCATGTATGTATGAAAATGAGTGTAGCATAACGTTAGACGTCCCTCATATCACTGTATGCTCTTTTCATGAATGTTGTACTGTAATTGCAATTTAATAGCCCTCGGGCATGTATTCGCAATAAACTTTTAATATGTCATTATGATCATACCCCCCCCCCCACGTGAACACATTAAAGTCTTGAGTTAAGGCTGACTCCTTGTTAAACCCCCCTCCCCACCGAATCGCACACGTATACAGACACCAGTACATACTCGGCTTGAGCTCGGCCCACTGCTCCCCTTCCATGCCGCCGCCCACCCGCACGTCTTCGTACTCAATCCCGCCTGCAGCACACAGTAGCCGCACCGGCTCCGCCCGGCCCCTCGCATCAAAATACGTCAGTTTGTAGCTCGGCATTTTGCTTGGTTCGTTCCCTGGAAAGCCTTTAATTCCAACTCGGCACAACGTGGATTTATAGCACCTGATGTTAGTATTTAACAAGGCCGGGGGGGTGGACTTTTGTTCTCTTGTCGGGTGTTGTGTGACAGGTTTGCCCGTGTCAATACAGGTTGAACCGTCAGTGACAAAAGTTCAGTAGGTCGAAGTTCAAGGTCCGTACGGACGAGGTCGTGAATTGTACTTGGTATCTGCCTACAGTGGCTCAACCTACAGTGTTTTCCAGTGTGCCGCTACAAGTTTATACTAACCGTTGATATAGTTTGGACATTTATAATACGTTTATATTAATAGCATGGGCACATGGAAATTTGTAGTAATCAGCTTTCCTTCCATTTAACTATTTCCTTCTTGTTCAATGGCATTTGTTGTTTCTACTCTACGTATCCGGCTTCTATATTTATGTTTACCAGTAGGAAACCATATTGTTTTTGCTCTGTTTCTTCTTCCGTTCCAAACATTGACCTCTGACCTGGTCAGTGACCTGAACCAGACTGTCTCTCACCATGGTAACTGGTGTTGGGTTACATCATGTTGTTATTCTATAGTAAGAAGGTTTTAGATCTATATGTAAATGCATTTGAGAATTAGAGCATACGCGAAAGTGAACATTATACATTTGCCTTGCAAATGTTACCTTTCTAGTTTGTACATAAATATGTCCTCAGTCCTTCCTTAATTATTATAGCCTGCAAGTATGATACAATAACTTATAGACAAAAAATTATCACGGTCGAAACCTATTCTTTTTATTATGCTTTACCCTACAGAGAATTCATAAGCAATAGGGGGCATAAATACCATACAAGACAATTCTCCCTTGCCAGTTTGCCAGTTTGCTGCAGGTAAAGTTGTAGCGAAAGTTTTAAGTAGTTGACTTTAGTAGCTAGTGATTATGACATGCATTGCATTGTATACTGGTAGTGTCTAGATAACCGATAAATATTCCTGAGCGAAGAGAAAGAACAGGACTAATATGGCTGAATTTATACCCTACAAATGTTTTGTCAGCATCCCAAACGGGGGCCTTTTAGTACATTTCTAGAAATCACGTAACCAGCAACATCTATTCTAGCAGAGACTATAGTCATAGCGCGAAAGCACTATTTTTGTCGAGGACACTAAGGTTTCAAAATGTGGTCTGAGGCCTCTCTTCCAGCCATTTTGCGATGCCCGGATTGGTCTTGACGTTGGTGACGACCTTGGTCAGGTTGGGCTTGTCCTTGAGATGGTCGCCTGGACACATCCCACCCGCAGCCTCCAGTACGTAGTAAAACTCAATATCAGACCAGGTCAGCTGTGGGGTCATAGAGCATAACCAAACTATCATGAAAGTTCATCTGTGTTGGTAGTTACATGTTTAAAGTTTTCGGTCCAACACAAAAGTCCTCTCACCTAGAGCTTTCGACCAGTCGCTCTGGTCTTCCTCATTACACTGACCCAGTGAGGCTTGTCACTTGGCTTCTTTGAAGTGTGACGTCAACACTGGGTCAAAGGTATCTTGTAGTCGATGTCGGCCCCCGTCGCGGTTAAGTTGACGTCACACTTCAAAGAAGCCACGTGACA
Organism: Branchiostoma belcheri; assembly: GCF_001625305.1. Lineage (NCBI taxonomy): Eukaryota > Metazoa > Chordata > Leptocardii > Amphioxiformes > Branchiostomatidae > Branchiostoma > Branchiostoma belcheri. Next base: position 984,615 of record NW_017802458.1, on the reverse strand, counting down.
AGCCTCACTGGGTCAGTCTACTGAGGAAAACCAGAGTGACTGGTCGAAAGCTGTAGGTGAGAGAACTGTTTGTGTGGGACCAGAGGTTTTAACTTTAAACGCATAACCTAGCTGTAAGAAGCTAAACTGTAAATGTCCCTTAACTGTGGGAGAGGCCTTGGTTAGTCTCTACCAGACTTCTTTGCAGGCTGAACAAAGAGTAGATAGAAATAAAGCAATCAAAATGGACCAGCCAACTCCCCTGGCCAGCTACATTTTTTAGGCTGACTTCCACATTCAGTTCGGTGAAGACTAGGGATAGTTTAGGCTTCATGGTACAAGGACATGGACTAGAAATCTCTTTTAAAAATCCAGCAAATCGGGATATAACCAAGTCCTTAGGCAATGTTCTACACGCATTTCTGCATCATCTAGCTATCAAGAATAATCAGACTGTCACGCGTACCGAGTCTCCGACAAAGTAGCCACTGGGGTTTGCCAATTTTTCCACATTATTCAGAAATGTCGGCAGAGTGTTCTCAGCGAGTTCCTTTATCAGTTCTCCCTGTAAAATATAATAAAGTAAGAAAAGAAAAACAATCTGTTTTCAACACGTGATAGCAGTGACTCGACAAAAAGACCGGAAAGTCTATACCGCCTCCAGTCCTTGTTAAATTTTCAAATCCATTTTGGAACAGGCATGATAATGATATTGTGCTAGATCATGAACTTTAACTGCTAATGACTTATAATGATGTATTTATGTATATATTTATTTTATTTTACTTATTCTTTATGACTATATTGATGCGTACAAGACATAGTACATGTTAAAAGTTCATATGACTCTTGTCCGTGACCTCTACCCCTCCACTTCGGCCTTGTTGAAAAGCGGCCATGTAGGCCGAACAAGCATTTCGAACTAAAATAAAGGCATTGAATTGAATTGAAATGAATAAAAAGTGATCTCACTTTCGTTCTTACCTTCTTGGTTTCGTCTTTCTCGAAGAACGCCGCCGCCACCTTGCCAAAGACGTCCCTAACGGCGTCCACAACCATGTCTGCCCTCGCCTGTTGTACATCGCCTTCTCCCGCCAAACCTGAGGGTAGTCAAGGGTCCAATAGTTATTCTATACCTGACTTGTACTGTTACTGTACTTAGAACTTTATCAACATGATCATGGCTTGACTTTTGAGGGCATGAATGTACAATAAAGGTCATTCGTACATTATAACGGCACGAATTAATAGTACTAGGCAGATCAATCTAGCGTATTCGCGGGCTTCTTGGGATGTACGATATTTATTTTAGAGGGGAGAGCTGATGCGCGAGCAGGTTCGCCTCTCCAATCTGCCGCATTCACAAGTTTCCCATTCCCACAATGCATTATGCGCCTGGCTGCATTTGCATACCACAGGAAGGTATCCTGTTGACGTTAATCAGCTTCTTTTTCCGTGTGTTTTGAGGTTTAGGCATTATATGCTCAACATTAATTAATTTACTATGGATCGAGTCTGACAACAAATAGAGAATTACGTTTTTGTGTTATTTTAACATGGAACATATTGTTTGTAACGTTACAATCCTGGTTACAGTCCTTTCTATATTGACAGACAGTATAGCGTCACCACTGTAACGTTACAAACTACATGTTCCATGTTAAAAAAACACGACTATTTCATTCTCTATTTGTTGTCAGATTTAACCCATAGTAAATTAATTAATGTTGAGCATAAAATGCCCCTAAACCTCAAAACACACGGGAAAACAAGCTGTTTAACTTCAACAGGATACCTTCCTGTCCTATGCAAATTAGGAAATTTACCCCCCCAAGTGCAATGCATCATGGGAATGGCAAACTCGTGAATGTGTATTCGAAGTTCTATCGACAAACTGGTCAACTATTGATTTGAATTATTTCTCTAGTATAAAGCGCATGCCCTTATTGCATTTTTGTAGGAATTAGAGAAAAAAATGTACCTTCTATCGTTCCACCTTCTACTGAAGACTCTCCTACTCGCACGGTCGCGTTAACGTTACGTATATCTACTTCTTGTGGAACGATAGAAGGCACACCATTTTCTCTAATTCTAACAAAAATGCAATTATGGCATGCGCTTTATACTAGATAAATGATTCAAAACAATAGTTGACCAGTTTGTCGATAGAACTTGTTGGAAATAGTACATCGAGGAAGGGGGAAGGGGTGGTCTTACGTCATATCCGTGATCTTTACTAGGCATTATGGGAAGTGTGAAATTGGTCAATGGTTCCATTATCCTCATTGATCCGTGTATAAACAACGCCTATCAGCGCTCCCAAAAATAATCGCCGCCGTCCTAAGACGTCTGAATAGGAGGCTAGATCGATTAGCATAATTATACAAACAGGTTTCTTTTTCGACCTACCGGCCCTTTTCGCCACGAAGCGAGCGATGGTGGCGCTCTCACTAAGGGTGACTCCGTCCACCTCCAGGATAGGCAAATGCCCAAACGGAGTGTCTGAAAACGATAAACATTGTATAGATATGTGCAAGATGTACAAATCTCGAAACATCATTCAGACATACCAAGAATTAAATGCTTCGCGCTAGCTTAAAGGTAGCATAGATATAGTAAGAGGCTTTAGTGTTGTGATATCACAGAATTTGAGACTGTTTCTTTCCGGCTAGAACTACAACTATACTTTAAAAATCATTGTTCTTTTCCATGCTATCATTTTCGTATTGTGTAGGAATTACTTTGGAAAAAAAGTTTACCTTTGTGGGACTCATGTCCAGTTTTAAAGACAGTACAGTAAGAGAGCTTTGTAGTTAGACAGACAGGGCTCATAACCATCTGTCATGTGTGCCTGGGCATGTGAAGTTACCATGTTACACCCCAAGGCGATAGACGCCATGTATACCGGTTGAACAGCACATAGATCACCCTCCGACAAGTGACCTTCGTTCGTGCCCCAAATAAATTTCGTTCCCTCATCTTACACCTTAATATTAGATACAGTTACAGTGTTCCTAGACAGATACCCATACCGTAAACGCTGAGTCAGGAGTACACAGTAGAACTACTTGATAAAACGTTACCCTTTGAAATTTCGTAAAGCGGCATATAACCACGGTGAACCGATGATACAACTGGAGCTTACGTACTTGGCTTCAGTGCCGGCCACTGTGCACCTTCGATACGGACGTCCTCGTACTTTATCCCGCCGGCTGCGAACAGAAGTCTGGTGGTCTCTGCACGACCACGGCCGTTGAAGTACGTCAGCTTGTAGCTGGACATTTTGATTTTTGCTTCGCTTATTCTGGAGCCCCAAACGATTAATCCGCGACACCAGCTAGTTGTGAGGTATTTGCCCTGTGGGTAGGTCTTTTATCTCTTCGCAGTGTAGTCTGGTATCCAGTCTGATCGTGGTCGGGACCGCAAGAGCTCTGTCCCGCCCGTCTCACATAGGTTTCCCGGTGTGTATTTCACGAGAGATTGATTAGCCCTCGTGTTGGAGGGGAAACCAAATCCCCAAGCATACTGTCTCTTATTAGCGTAAGACTCCTACCGGGACGGCCTGTTGCACTGGGCGGGGGAACCTATTACAGCCCCCGAAGACACAGCCTGCCTGAACACCCCAACACCCCCAATCACGTAAGACTGGATACCAGACTATTCGCAGTGTGGCACGCCCTTGTATTAGCCTGTAAACCATACCACGGCCGTGCTAAGACTGTTGCCCACCCGCCTAGACCCATCAACGTACGCTGGTGAATTTTTACATGGTCGGTTTTAATTTTTTCGCTCTACAAGACGGTAGTAAGGCCATCTTGATTTGATTATATGGATGACATCCTCCGTGAACCCCAAAATTGATGCGCGCGTGCGAATAAAAAAAAAAGTTTTGCAAAGAAAAAAGTTGTTTTCATTATGAAATCTACATGGTCATGAGGGTTGAACAAATCGGACGGAATATGGTTTGGCGAATAATCTAGTCTTTAAGTTCATTTCTTTACAATTTCGTCTTTTTTCGTTTGATTTTGGCATTCTACGACATTGGTATGGTTTTTTTGTAACTTACGGTATATTTTTGCTCATTTTGCAACTGTTTTGTACGATTTACAGTATGGTTGAAAACTTTTTTTTTTTGAAACGGCCGAAAATTCATGCGCGCGCGGATGTCATCCATATAATCAAATCAACATGACCTAATAACAAATATGTAGGCTGGGAGAAAAACCCTATGCTCTGTACATGTAGGATTGGCCTTGCAAAAAGGCTTGCTCCGTGTGTTTCAAGTAATTATAAGATAAACCAGCACAAAATAATTCTTTTTTCACCTGTTCATTGTATTTCTGTATTAATTATAGCATTTCAACTTTCTGTTGATATCTCCTGCTCACTTTTAAGTTTACCGTATTTGATTTTCTTTATTTTCTTTCTAACAATCGTCTAAGTTTTTGTTCCTTGCATTGCATTTAACTGTATTGTTGCAGTCTCCGGCTGAATTAGTATGAAATTTATGTAACACAAAAAAAGATAGTAATAAAACAAAACTATAGTTCGGTGATCTCATACCTCCATTACATGTTTAGTGCTTTTGTAAATCGTATGCATGGTGATGGCCACCTGTAAAGGGCTTACATTTTTTTTACAATCCTGCTCATAAGCAAAATGTTCATGCAAAATACTAACATGGCCCCTAGTAACATGCAACACCCTGGTGAAATTCTTATCAATTGACATGGACATGGTATGCTATTGTTGGTTATATGCAAGCTACATTTTTAAGTTTCATACACAACAAGAGTGCCAAGACCACATACATTTGCCAAATCATGTAAACCGTTCAAACTGACTAATTATGCATTTTCACTGTGCTTATGCAAATTACAAGAGTCTCATTTGCATTAATTATATCAGTTGATCAAATTCATCCAATGACAGTCTTATCTTAAGAAATAAGACTATTTTAGCATTTCCTCATAGATAATGCAAATGAAGCACGAAAAGGGGCTAGCTCCAGGCTATCCCAGAATTCACTGTGATGCCCCCTCCTTTTCCAGCCACCCCGCGATGCCCGGATGTGACGAGACGTTGTCCCTGACCTTGGTCAAGTTCACGTAGCCCTGAAGAGGGTCGCTCGGGAGGTGATCTTTCAGGAAAAACATCATGGCGAAGAAGTCTACATCTGCCCAGGTCAGCTGGAAGGGACGAAAATAATGAAAGTTAGGCACTACTTGTAGATAGAAAGTTAGCATTTCGTCAAAGCTAACCTTCGCATGGTTTAGCCTAACAAACTACAGCTCAAACGCATTCATATACATCCTGAGAGCCCCTTTAACTTGCTACATAATGTGATCCAACGCCACAGAGTGTCTGCCAAAGAACAAGTTACCATCATTGTAACATCTGTCTGGTCCATTTCATTGACATTTGTTTTAGAATGGAGGACGCAACGGAGTGTAAACTGTTGTTTTCTTCTGCGAAGGTAAACACAAAAACACTCAATAATTTGCTGCTGTTATGTTTGTTACTACAGTAAGATGCTGTACCCAAACTAAGACAAGAAAATCTACAACGTATCAATGGATTTTTTTTAACAGAGCTACAAAAAATAGCACCACCTACCGCATTTCCGACGAAGTGTCCGTCGGAGCTCGCCAGTTTCTCGTAGGTACCCAGAAACGTCGGCAGGGTTTTCTCTGCAAATTCTTTGATTTTTTCTTGCTAAAAATAAAATAAACGACTTTAGAAGTACTAAAAATATTCTGTAAAGCAGCCAAATGAATGTAAATCAACTAAAGAGACATAGGAAGAAAACCCAATGAAAGTAAACGTCACTTCTACAAAACCGTTACGTTTTAAATATTTAATGTTATCCGTTCAAGCAAGGTATGTATTTTTTTTTCTTTTTGAAGACACCCACCTTCCTCTGTTCGTCCTTTTCAATGAAGAAGTCGACAATCTTGCCCTCCAGGTCAGCCAACCCGTCCACGATCATGTCAGCCCGCGCCTCTTCCAGGGGAGTCTTACCGGCCAACCCTGCAGTTCAATACGGGAAAGGCAGAGGGCGTGGTTAGACCGTGAACATAATGAATAAGCCTATTCGCCATTACTAGTGCGCCTGCGCGGAGTTTACTTAGCGACGCAGAATTGGAGATAAACAAACCCGCGGCCGCAGTCGTCCCCAGCGCCAGCGTATGTCTCGATTTCCAGCTTACACACGGCGTTACCGGTGGTGACCCGCCTTGGGCTGAGTTCCAACGATGTTCTGGACCTATCTTGCCTAAAATATCGCGATATCTTTATCTTCAAGTGGATTTACGGTACGTTTTTTGACGGTATCCAAGCTAGCGCTAGCGCCTAATTACTTATGCATGCCCCCCTCCCCCATCCTGCACGCCTTCCGTCTTCACGTTTTCCGCTCAATTTTCCGGTCCAATCTCGATAAAACGAGTTTTGGAATACCTTTTTTCGTGTAAGAGTGGTTATTTGTGTAAGATAATGGTGGAATTTTTCAGTTTTAGTCGGTAAAAATTGTAAATAAACTGCATGAGCTTTGTCTTCAGAAGACCGATACACTACGTGTTCCAAGCGCATAGAGCTTTCTAACCACAATCCTCACCGTCTCACCACGACATTATTACCGATTAAAATAATGATTTAGGAATAGTACAAGCAGTGATGACATCTATATGTTTATAAATATTTAGTGTGGTTTTCGTAGCGGGATACGTAGGGCCATGGGGGTTTTGTGCATGCAAATGCCATTGCATTAGTGCATTCAAGACTTGATGTTTTGAACGTAAATCCATCAACTTTTGGTTCAATTTTTCTCTCTTCTTCTTTTACAGTGTTACTTTCCCGACCTCAACATGAAGCTGTGTGCAGTAGTGAATTGCAGCAATTCAACTTATCATCTAGAAAAATGGAAGAGACATGCCAAATACATGGTACAAAAAGTGGACCATTTTCCTATGAGAAGAAAAAACCTCATGCTACTGGAGAAGAGGGAATAAACTTATGAACAAGCTTGAAGCCAAACCCAGATGGAATATACTAAAAATACAAGTACACTTAGGTTCTGAAATGGTTTCATGAAAGTATATTGTAACCCGCACATAAACAGTGCTGCAAATTGTAATCATGACAGATATTTTATGTACTGGATTTTGATAGTTCTGTGCAGTAATACTGCTAAACTGGTACAGACTTTTAGTCTACCAAGGGTCTGCTGTAAATAGATTCAATATGATTATCTTTTCACTTATTAACTTGAATTAGTGGAAAATAATATATTTGAACATGATGTCAAGTCATTAACATTATATTTACCACTTAAAATACCTTTTTCCGCATGCAGTTGAGAAAGCTGTGGTGAACTGGTGTAGTTGACTCCTTCGTGCCTGCACCACAGGTGCTCCCAGTGATGGTCTAAGTACTAGTACTTAAGTTTAGATCTTTTCCACTGACTGTTGACCATAAGATCAGGTGTATGTAGAGAACTCCAGTCATTTACACTACTTACACCAAACACCTGACCCCTGCGTTTGGATCTTGAAAGTGGAATATTTAATTTGTAACTACTCTCTTGTTGTTTTTCTGACCAAACACAAGAAAAACAAGTCAGTTAACTGCATCGACAGTACTACATACTCACTCACATTCACTATCCGGTTTATTGTCTAAATACTAAATAATATTTGCTAGACAGCATAGGTTGTACGATGGCGATTACTAGATTACTGTAAACATTCACACTGTGATAGAAAACATACAAGCACCGTTAAACATAAACTTACTGTGTTAACACACAAACAGCTCTGCAATCAAAGTGATGTAGAAAATATAATGCCACAGCACTTGGCTCAGATAGTTGATGAAGACAGATATAGTTGAAAACTCAAATTTCTTGAGTTGGAGAACAGTTTTTTTTAAATAAAATATGTAACTTACCAACTCAGATAACCTTTCAATTACTATTTCCCTGGACACTGATTGTACTGTTACATACATGTATATACTATAAAGAAAACAAAACAAGCACCATTTTGATATTTTTCTTATTCCCATATCTCTCTATATGTGGACAGCACTTAATGAATGGTGCATAGGAAATATAATATTAAATATACAATGCCATATATGTTGAGAAAGACGTGACCTGTACACTAACACAAGTATTACTGGCAACATGCAACAATCCTTTACTAAACACAAGGTTCTTCAAAGAAAATTAATGCCATGGTTGCTTGAATACTACTGTTATGTCTTGGGTTCTGTATCCTGGGTCTGTGGACAAGTTCGTCTCCGCGGCCAAGACAGTGTGGACTAAGGAGGTAAGATGTGCCTAGTCGTTTGAGGAAGCAATTTCTGTCTGCAGTTGGGGTAATATGGTGGTAAGGGACTTCGCTTACCCATTCAAAGTCGAAGTAGGAGTATGTTTTCTCCTCATCATAGTCGCCCGACAGCCGTTTACGTAGTATGGGAGGCACAGGGCCGGCTCGCTAAACTCATGATCAGTGCTGGCCGATTTTTAAGTGCGGGGGGAGGGGCATCCTTTGACGTCGTCCTTCGGTTCGACGAACTACCCTTCCGTGAAGCCCACCGGGCCGAGAATAGGTGAGTTTTTTTATTCTTGACTATAATTCTTGACATTCACAACTGAACCTGCTGCTGTCTTCGGCGAATTCGGCAACCGCGTCGTGATTCTTTTAAGCATACGAAGTTGTAGGCTTTTCCCCCTGGACGTGACTCGCGGAAACGCCTTGAAAACCGGCAGTTACCGGCAGTTTAACCTCAACCAAGAAACGTCTGTCATCTTTGCCGTCCAATAAGATATAAAATCTCCACTTACGGCCCGGGTAAACTCATTTTTTTTAGCTACGTAGCGGGATTCGACACCCGCGCTCGCTGTGTCGCGGGGCGACGCGGTTTTGTTTATCTCTCAAAATGGCGGATATTACCCATCATGCATTTCGCGCCGGTAATGGCGAATAGGCTTATTGTAGCCTCCTGTGCAGGTCTCCAGGCGGGTGGAGTTTTGATCCTGCGTTGTGTAGATTTTTTTAAGCGTTCTTTTACACCCTACAACCAGCCGCCCAGAGAAGGTTTGTACCCGCCTCGGTTGTAGGATGACTGGTAAAAAAAAGGCGTTAAAAATTCTACAAAACGCAGTATCAAAACTGCCACCAGCCTCGAGGCCTATACAGGAGGCTAATCAGGGCTCAAAATTCACTTTTGGAAATAGGTGCACTGGTGCACCCATCCTAAAAATTGGGTGCACAGGAATTTTTGTCTGGTGTACCATATTAAATAATCTTATACAACTAACTTATTATTTGTCGACATTGAGCTGTCAAGACTATGTTGTGTACTAGTATACATTAGATGTTTTTACATAATTTATGTAAACCTATGAAAACATCTGGGTGCAGAGAGAAAAAAATATGGGTGCACAGCTCCAAATTTGGATGCACTGAGGTGCACATGCACCCAGTATTTCGAGCCCTGGTAATGATTCTTACCATTCTTGCTTTCGCTAAATATAAATGTAAATCATGATAATCGTCTGAAAATAGGATAGAACTAAAAAAAAAAAAGTACAGAATAACGACAGAATATAAATACCAGCTTTAGATTGATGGATTGAATAACGCACGATCTCTCCTCTTAATAAAAAAATATTATTACATTCAAAACACAGTTAGTTATATATAAAGGATGTATATGGATACTTGCCTGCCTCCTTGGCTATCAGCCTCCCGATAGCCCTCCTCTGGCATATCATGGTTCCGTCCACTTCCAGTATAGGGATCTGCCCCATAGGAGTCTCTGATTTAAAATAGAAAATTCAAACGTAGAGAATATTATCATGTCTATGTTTGCATATTTTATTGCCTTATATCTACAATACTGTACAGTAGACTCATGCAGTTGTGAGGCATACAAAAGCTGGTAAACTAAAACATGGGGCTATCTTCAACAACTACAATATTAAGTGTGGTCTGTAACAAATACCTACTTGTTCAGTTTTTCTTTCGGCCTACCTCAAACTATTTTCATGCAATACTGTACACTAGAATAATATTAAATGGTTTATTGCTCAAACATTAGCAGTGCAAATTGCAGCGTTGAATTAATGCAGGATTTACAATCCCGTAATACACTCGATACATATAACATATTTGCTCCACACAAACTTTTGGAGTCTGTGCGGCTGCCATTCGGCGCCACCGGGTGACCTCAATACGACTTTTCCCAACCGAAGTTAGGTACCCATTCACACTTGGGTGGAGTGAGGAAAGTCGTGTAAAGTGCCCTTGTCATTACGTTACGTCCTGAAATCTCCCAGGTACAGCTTGGGATCGAACCCAGGTCTTGCCTCTTATAGTCGAACGCTCTACCACTACATACGCCAACCGATGCCACTTGAAACTGACAGGGGTTGGACACCAAGTCATAGCATGCATAGGCTAGTCCGAGTCTACCAAACTACGCTGGCTGAATATACTGGAGAATAATTGCCAGAGGAGTTTGGCAGCCTTGTAACTTCACTGGTCGCGCAGGAGTCGGGAAAGAAACTACCTCCCCATGGCCGGACTCCCCTGACCCATTTTACTCTCTTTTTTTGCCGAATTCTACGATCCGTATTCCCGTAGAAAGGCCTGGTAGAGGCTTTGCATAGGCGGCCAAACAGAAGCTAAGAAGCTGTGAAAACAAGTAATATAGTATGAAACACGTACTCGGCTTGAGTTCCGGCCACTATCCGCACGTCCTCAAACTCAATGCCTCCGGCGGCGAACAGAAGCCTCAAAACCCCTCCACGACCCCAGTGCTTGAAGTACGTCAGCTTGTAAGTCGGCATTTTGGAATCAAAAACGTACCACAGATCTATCGATCTGCAAGCTGGCTTCTTGTCTGAAGGAATGGGCCTGGTTATATACTAAGTATTAGTACAACGTTTCCTGTTCTATTCCGCTTATTCCATGTTTACTTCCGGGTTGTAGAGGGCGGATTTCCCAGAAATAGTCCCGTCGTCCTTTGCGCAAAAGCTCAACCAACAGTTTGAAATGGTACAAACAAACGAACCGTTGTTACTAAGCATAATGGCATGACGTTTGACCTCATGTTATAAATCTCGAGTGGCTTGGCCCACATAATGTCAATATTGAACAGTCTGTTGACTGTGTACATAAGGCCACACTGTCTTAATTATATGGACGACATTGAAGACTCCCAAACTAGTGCGCGCGGGCGAATAAAAAAATTCCGCCCAAAAATATAAAAAAAATACTGCTAAACCACAGGAATAGAAATCTTGTATTGTAAATTTGCCGCGGTACAGTAGCGACGTATATGACAAGCTGGTACATGCTGGCCCTTTGCGACATTTTTAGTCGGCACTGTACTGAGTTCTTGAGTTCCGTGGAGCGTCGACAGCCTGGGTGCTATCCTCCGTAGTTCCTGCCGGCTTCATGGCTGATATGGACTACGGAGGATGGCACCAAGGCAAGAGACGTGATCCTTTTTTTTTAGAAGAGGCGAAAATCAATGCGCGAGCGGATGTCATCCATAAAATGAAATCAATGTGGCCTAGTATTTATGCACCCCTTTATTAATACAGAGTCGTTGTACTTTAAAGTTCAACCCCTCAGTAGATTGTGAATTGCCTGATATTTCTGTATACAAATCAGTACATTCATACAGACTTACATGTAAACCTGTGTACACACACGAACAGTTATCAGACATATATCAATATTGGTGTTGATCTCGTCACGCCACGCAAGACATGAAAAAGTTGGTATAAGCATTTATATTAGAAGATAACGTGCAATAGTATTTCTACCTCATAACTAACTGTCTTTATATTCTTTCTAATCAAATATTACTTTTTGAGGTTATGACTAGTACTGCAGAAATGGCGTTTATCACGTGATCAGTGCATGCCAACCACGTGTTGGCATCGTGGCAGGCGGTATGTCGACCACGTGATCTGTGACATCCTGCCAGACAAATTATCTTTACTTTTGACAGTAGGCACAAGACGCTGCCAACGCTCTGTCATTTTCTTAAAGGGGCATCATGTAACATTTTGGACCAATCATTGAAATATAGATTGTATCAAGTTAATTAAAGAAATATTCGTCTGATTGTAATTAACCTCCATTTTTTCAACATATCTGTGCAATTATCTCACATTTCTGACATTCATGTTTGGGGCTAAATCAGTCCACATGAGGCACACACAGTTTGTGGCACCACCATAAACTACCAGAATGTAAACAACCGTGTTTTTTCACCCTATAAACCCACTCCTAAGGCATCATATTTCGGTACGCACACTTCCCGAACGGAACTTATTCGTGATAGAGTAGTGTTAATTCATCTTACATTGTAAAGAAATGACCATTTTACTTCATGTATTGTCCTAGTTACATTAAGTAGCTTTGAGGTACGCCACGTTCTTTAAGCACCTTTGATGCCACTATAGCAGGATCTATAAAAAAAGTTACAGAAAAAATGGGAGTTGTGAGCTAATAACTAGGAGATATGAGGGAGCTTTTAGAATGACATGGTGATTTACATTTATGGAGACCTTTTGCATAATGTTATGTACATGAGTTAACATAACTGTCAATATAGAGTTTTAATACGAACAGTCAAATCTTTTGGTTTTATCTAGTTTCCCAGAGAATTTAGGCTTCTTCTGTTCGAATCAATGCCATAAAAACCTTCGGTGTGTCCCTCAGATGCAAAATGAAGACGTCAGCTATTAATACATATTCACATCTCACAACAGACAAAATTGCTGGAGATTCCAAGAAGTGATTATCTTACGTCAACGGTTTCAAGCCTTCTGGTTGGTCAAGGATGGACCAATCAGGTGAAATCACGCGTTTGTTCCCATATATGTCAGTAAGAAAGAAAGACAAAATCTTTTTTTTTTCTATCTATAGAGGAGACGCAGACAATTAATATAGACGCCCTTCTTCACAGTGCGTCACTCATTGCCGGAGTTGCTACAACAAGCAGCAAGCCGCGTTTCTCTACCAGGCCTGAGGCGGTTTCTCTACCTCCTGCTAGGTAGGTAGATCTTTGATTTTTCTTTAAAAAAAAACAATAACTTTTGACTGAATCATGCCATGCAAAACACTTTGAATTGTGGGCCTATTAGCATATTGTACTTGAGTCCTTCTTGATATGTCACGGGAACGGGGTGGAACAGAGCATTTAGTTATATCTACTTTGTCCCCACTATGCCTGCTTTGTATTGTTTGTTTGTGTACATTTCTGTGGCATCTTTATAGTAGTATTAAATCTTTGTTAATTATTTTAAGTTTGATGGCGGCACTTATGTAATTGTAATTCGTTTAGGCACAGTCTTGTATTTTCCTTTGTTTAAGGCCGCACCGACTTAATTTTATGGATGACATCCACGCGCGCATTGATTTTAGCCTGTTCTTAAAAAAAATATCACATTCTCCGAGACTCAGGTCTGACTCTAGGCCAAGGTAGTACATGGTAGTTAGCGACAATACCGAGCCGGTGGTAACTGTGGAGAACGGCGCCCAGGCTACCAAAGCTCCACGACGGCAAGAACTCAAAATTCCGCAAAAAGCCAGCATGTGCCGGCTTGTTGTATACTTCGCTATGTATTGCCGCAAATTCATAATAACTGAGCTTTGTGTCCTGTGGTTTAGTAGCATTTTTATTTTTGGCCGGAATTCGCCCGCGCGCACTAGTTTGGGGGTCTTCAGAGGATGTCATCCATAAAATTAAGTCGGTGTGGCCTTAATGAATAAAAAAAAATAGGGTCTCAAGAAGGGTCAGAATGGCTATTTACGTACTCATGCTTTAGTGAGTTTGATCGTTGTTTGTGGTTATTTTGCATCAAAGTACAATATACTTTTTCTAATTTTTTTAAGGTGAAAGAAAGCGTTTCGGTGAAGAAAACCTGACACGTCTGGTCCATAAAGCAAGAGGCAGATGTAACCAGGTGTCAACATCATTCAGCCTTTAACAGCGACGTTTAGAGAAAACCTTAATGTTGGTCAGACATTATACTAACTGGTATTATCATTGTAACATCTTGAGATATCTTTGGTTGGAGGTGCGGTATCTCATTCAGCCTTTAACAGCGACGTTTAGAGAAAATTTTTGTCGTCAGACATACTAACTGGTATTTGCATTGAAACATCCTGAGATATCTTTGATTGGAAGTGCAGCATCTTTAGATTACATAGCATCGGAGTTATAACAGAAACATTTTTCATACTGATTCCTTGTTCGATTTTGTCACCCAAATTACCATGACGCGCCGGCACGTTTATGACGTCAAGACCGTTGCTATGGTTTTGACCCTTGCCACTCTGATCGTCGCCAGCAAAGAAGCACCGAACAAGGTCATGAGAAAACTGCTATCTCAAGGATGTAGAATTACAGATTATCATTACGTATCTAAATTTAATATACCACCAAGAATAACTTGTAACAACATCGGTTTGACAAGTGTCCCTGAAGGACTGCCACAAAACATGGCTGAACTTCAGTTACCAAACAACGCCATAACTTCCTTTCCCTGTGCCGGTGTGAACCTGTTTTATCTGAAAATACTCAACCTAAGGAACAATAGAATCAGCTTCTTTCCGTGGAACTGCCTGAAGTATATGTGGAGTATAACTAAATTAGATTTGTCACATAATCAGCTGTCATGTGTCAAGCTTTTCTCTGTTAAGTTTTTCGTCCCTGGCCTAAAAATGGTGAACATTTCTTACAACAGGTTGATGACATTGTCAGAGTGTGATCTTGGGTGGGACATGAGTTTGCAGGTACAAAATCATTTTGAACACTTTGTTCAATATGATTTGTCAATAGAGGGTAACCCTCTTCACTGTAGCTGTAGCATATCGTGGGTCATCGAACTGGCGAAAATGGTAAATATGTGCCGGGAAAAAATGTGCCATTGTTGTAAGCGATTCTTTTTTGACAAAAATCCCATCGAACTTCAGATGTGGAAAGATCTGGAAAATTTCCGGTGTGAAACACCTCCGGGTTTAGCAGGATTTGAACTGCTGAATTCAAACATCTCAGACTGTCCTCAAGTAAGATACAGTCCCTGTCCTATTGATCATACATGCCCCGGAGTAGAGACCGAAGACTCTACTTCTACCTTCTTGCCAACAACAACAGCTAGCAGCTCAGAACTATCCACAGAGACAAGTGAGGAACCAAAACAAACACGTGCACAGACAGGATTAAATCAGCAGACAACCGAGAACGTGAGCTTTGAAACCTTGAGAGAAATGTTTTCACCGACAACAGTAGAGTTGTATAGTGTAAAGTCAGTGTCTACTCCACACTCCAGTCTCTTTGTATCAGGCTGGATGCTGACTGGTATGGTTGTTGGAGGGATTGTTGCCCTGTCAGGTCTGATATTAGCTGTTTATTGTGCAATGTCTAAGAAACAGGCTAGCCAGGGGAACAACATGGCGGCTGGCTACGTTGTAAACAATCACCAGGTCGACATCTCTCAGCTGCAGAGCGCACAGGTTGACTCCCAGACAGGTTATAGCGGTGAATCTGATTATGCTTCTCCGTATGCAAAATCGATGTACGTTTTTCATGTTCCTCAATACGATACTGCGGACCGTAGTATGAATGCGCAAGCCAATTAGACTCCTGCCACACATTCACGACCTTTTCCCGACCTTGCTCCAGAACACCAGCCGACCTGTGTCGGATGAAGTTCTGGTGAATCCCACTTTTCCAGCAATTGATATAAAAGGGGGCATCAAAATTTTAACAAGTAAAATGCAAAAAAAAAAGGAGAAAAATCTAACTTTGTCGGAAATCGTATCAGTAGCCCTAATATGTAATAAGATTATCTCAAACACAAGCAGCTGTAGGGGACAGACCACTATTTCCAACAACATTGGAATATATGGTGAATATCTAAGAACTGAGCTGTCAAAAATCACCTACCTGAGTGTTCAACCATTGCAAACAGGGTAGTCCAAAAGGGTAGTCCAACTTCAAAATTGTCCATTTAGTTTTTAAAAAATGGCATAGTTTGACCAGCAAAAATAAGTACGAGAGATAGAAACACTGAGATCATGACTCCTGTACACCACGCAACAAAACAACAAGATGGGATTACTACAGCTCGACCAGAAAGTTAGAAGAAGAGTAAAAGTCAGTTTTTTTAACAAAAAATAGAACTCTCCAGCTGGAAAATGCCAGCATTTGTCCAAACATACCGAGAAGAAGGCTGCTTTCAGTTGATTTGGGTGCACTCATCAAAGGGGCATTTGTCCTACAGGATGAGTAGCTTGTGCAACTACTAACATTGACAATAATGTAAGCATACCATCCCAAGGACGATGGACGTTATAACCATTAGTATTATTACGTTTGAGTGCATCACCATTATTATATATTACCTTTTGGATGCATTATTTATTAGAATGTGCGATCTGTTGTGTAGTCTGCGTTTGCGTATAGAACGAAGTCTCAACGCATATTTTAACCAACAGAGTATGTGACCGCCACGTGTAAGTCAGGATTCTATGACAATTTACTTTGATATAGCAGTCAGGTAATGGATGCTTTCTTCACTTAAAGTTCTTTACACAGCCAAAATGGAAAAGACGACGACTGAATCATGTTGTTACATAACGTTGTTGTATTTGGGTTGCTGTGGATGTTGATATAGTCATGCCATTTTGGTTTTAACCACTGTAGTATGAACCATGTAGTATTTACATATTATGCGTTACAAGATCAACTGTGTGACTACTGTAGATTGTAAAATTACAGCACTAATCATTTAAGGACAACAACTGAAATTTACTAGTTGGCCAATTTGTTTCAAGGTAGGGCAATGTTATCGTCACAGCACAGTGTAAGTTTAGACAGAACGATTTACGTGTATATGTAACGTTGAATACAAATGGAGACTGAGTGTTGAGTGTCTTCTATGAATGACATTTGCGTTTTCGAACACTAGAAATTGCTATCAAGCTATAGACGTCATAATGATTATAACCATGAAAACTATAACCTAACCCTATTTAAACTAACTAAGGCTTCTTGTTCTGTTTAGAGTCCATTCCGCGTCACCGAGTGGGTTTTTTCTCCATGTTTCTAATACGTTTGAATTATTTAGAAGAAAAGAATACCCCAGTAACAAAAGTTCTAAATTTTTCAAAAATTTGAAAATGAAAATTTGAATATATTTGAATTCATTTATATATTTCTGAAAAATTTTGAATGTGACTGTACAAAGATCTCTTTCTTTGGAATAAATTTGAACTACCCATGTGTTTCTTTCACAATTCGAAATATTTAGAACTATTTCAAACAAATAACCAAATGGTAGATGTGGGTAATTGCCCCCATAAAAGTAGGTGCTAATCCTACTCTTCTGTCTTCCTCTGTATATTTTTAGATTTCACTGCTGGACACTGGTGGCTCTTTTGTTGTAAGGCATCAATACCTGACACCCAGGCAGTCTACCCTGTACTCCACAGGGATGTGTGAATTACTTCCTTCCCATCCCACTGACCTATTTACAAAATGTTAGAAATAATTCGAAATAATGGTCAAAAATGGTAGAGTGCTGTTAGAAATATTTAGAAACTATTGGAAATGTCATAATCCACATCAGGAATATTTCAAACGTTTTAGAAAACCAGGGAATTATTTAGAATATTGACAAGATGTTCAAAATATTTCCGAATTATGAAATTTCTTAGACAAACAATTACAAAGAATTCAAAATATTTCTAAATAATGACAATAACAACCGACTCGGTGACGCGGAATTGACTCTAAGCAAAAAATATCCCAGAAGAACACGCCTACAGCCATCAGTGCCAACACAGTGATGTTAGTGAACCGTCCCCAGAACATGAACTTTTAGTGACGTCATCATCTGTAAGGAACCGAGATACGTGTGAAATAAAACTATCTTGACAATAGACGCTGCAAAAATGCTGATTTTTAGTCGTAATTTACTTTTTGGAGCATCTGCATCTGTATAACTATCATTATATAGTTTTGATACAAACACCACATGTTTTGCTGTTGCCTTGCTTCCTACATATGGGCCTCTTCTGTTTTAATCAATGACATAAAAAGCTTCGGTGCCTGTCTCAGATGCAAAATGAAGACGTCAGCAATTAATATATTCAGATCTCACAACAGACAAAATTGCTCGAGGTTCCATGAAAAGGTTATCTTACGTCAACGGTTTCAAGCTTTCTGGTTGGTCAAGGATGGGCCAATCAGGTGAAAGCACGCGCCGGTTCCCATATGTTTCAGAAAGAAAGAAAGACAAAATTTATTTTTTATTTATGCAGGAGACGCAGACAATCAATATAGGCGCCCTTCTTCACAGTGCGTCACTCATTGCCGGAGATGCTACAGCGAACAGCGTTTCTCTACCAGTACTAGGGCGGATATACCTCTTGCTAGGTAGGTAGATCTTTGATTTATCTTAATTAAAAAAAAACAATAACTTTCGACCGAATCATGCCTTTCGTTGCAGAAAACTTTGAATCGTGTGTCTATTAGCATATTGCACTTGAGTTATTCTTGAAATGTTACGTGACCGGCTGGGGGGTGGTTACATCTTTTTATGTAGTTATATCTAATTTGTCCCTTAACATGCCTTCTTTGTATTGTTTGTTTGTGTACCGTTCTGTGTCATCTTTATGTAGTATCATATCTTTGTTAATCATGCTATGGTCGATGATTGCGCTTAAAACTGTAATTAACTTGAGTGCGGCGTCTTCGCAGTCTTGTATTTGTGCTCTAGGCCACACCGTCTTAATTTTATGGATGACATCCGCGCGCTCATTGATTTTCAACTGCCCTTCCCCCAAAAAAGAAAATCACGTCATCCGTGGTTCTGGCCTGGCTCTAGGCCTCGGTAGTCCATTGTAGCTTGCTGTATATATAGCAATAATACGGATGGCATGGAGGATAGCACCCAGGCTGCCGAAGCTCCACGACTCAAGATCTTAGCACATACGCACAGTGCCGATTTATAAATTCCGCAAAAACACTAGCATGTGCAGGCTTGTATATGTCGCTATGTTCTACCGGAAATTCAAAATACCAGCTTTACCTTTGTATTTCTGTGGTTTTGCAGCATTTTTATTTTTTTGTCGGAATCTTTTTTATTCACCCGCTCGCACTAGTTTAGGGGTCTTCAGAGGATGTTATCCACAAAATGAAGTCGGTGTGGCCTGATGCATAAAAGAAAATAGTGGGTGTCGAAAAGGGTTAGAATGGCTATTTACATATTCGTGTTTTAGTGAGTTTGACCGATGTTTGTGGTTATTATGTAGCATCAAAGAACAATGTATTTCTTCTAATTTTTTCAAGGTGAAAAAAAGCGTTTCGGTGAAGGAAACCCGAGACGTCTGGTTCACAGAGCAAGAGGCAGATGTAGCCAGGTGTCAACATCATTCAGCCTTTAACAGCGGCGTTTACAGAAAATCTTTATATTTGTCAGACATTATACTAACTGGTATTTTCATTGTAAATTTTGAGATATCTTTGGTTGGAAGAGCAGCATCTCTAGATTACATAGCATTGAAATTATATAGATGTAACTTATAACAGAAACGCTTTCTATACTGAATCCTTGTTCGATTTTCTTACCCAAATTACCATGACGCGCCGGCACATTTATCACGTCATGACCGTTGCTATGGTTTTGACCTTTGCCATCCTGGTCGTCGCCAGCAAAGAAGCACCGAACAAGGTCATGAGAAAACTGCTATCTCAAGGATGTAGAATTACAGATTATCATTACGTATCTAAATATAATCCACCAAGGATAACTTGTGACAACATCGGGTTTACAAGTGTCCCTGAAGGACTGCCACAAAACATGGCTGAACTCCAGTTACCAAACAACGCCATAACATCATTTCCCTGTGCCGGTGTAAACCTGATTAACCTGAAAATACTCAACCTAAGGAACAATAGAATCAGCTCCTTTCCGTGGAATTGCCTTAAGTATATGCGGAGTATAACTAAATTAGATTTGTCACATAATCAGCTGTCATGTGTCAAGCTTTTCTCTGTTAAGTTTTTCGTCCCTCGCCTAAAAATGGTGAACATTTCTTACAACAGGTTGATGACATTGTCAGAGTGTGATCTTGGGTGGGACATGAGTTTGCAGGTACAAAATCACTTGGGACATTTTGTGCAATATAATTTGTCAATAGAGGGTAACCCTCTTTACTGTAGCTGTAGCATATCGTGGGCCATCAAACTGGCGAAAATCGTGAATAAGTGCCGGAAAAAAATGTGCGATTGTTGTAAGCAATTCTTTGATAACGAAAATCCCATCAAACCTCAGATGTGGAAAGATCTGGAAAATTTCCGGTGTGAAACACCTCCAGGTTTAGCAGGATTTGAACTGCTGAATTCAAACATCTCAGACTGTCCTCAATTAAGATACAGTCCCTGTCCTATTGAGCATACATGCCCCGGAGTAGAGACCGAAGCCTCTACCTCTACCTTCTTGCCAACAACAACTAGCAGCTCAGAACTATCCACAGAGACAAGTGAGGAACCAAAACAAACACAGACAGGACTAAATCAGCAGACAACCCAGAACGTGAGCTTTGAAACCTTGAGAGAAATGTTTTCACCGACAACAGTAGAATTGTACAGTGTAAAGTCAGTGTCTTCTCCATACCCCAGTCTCTTGGTATCAGGCTGGATGCTGACTGGTATGGTTGTTGGAGGGATTGTTGCCCTGTCAGGTCTGATATTAGCTGTTTATTGTGCAGTGTCTAGGAATCAGGCTGACCATGGGAACAACATGGCGGCTAGCTACGTTGTTAACAATCACCAGGTTGACATCTCTCAGCTGAGCGCAAAGGTTGACGCCCAGACAGGTTATAGCGGTGGATCTGATTATGCTTCTCCATATGCAAAATCGATGTATGTTTTTCACGTTCCTCAATACGACACTGCGGACCGTAGTATAAATGTGCAAGCCAATTAGACTGCTGCCACACATTAACGACCTTCTCCCGACCTTGCTCCAGAACACCAGCCGACCTGTGTCGGATAAAGTTCTGGTGAATCTCACTTTTCCAGCAATTGATATAAAAGGGGGCATCAAAATTTTAACAAGTAAAATGTAAAAAAAAAGGAGAAAAATCTAACTTTGTCGGAAATCGTATCAGTAGCCCTAATATGTAATAAGATTATCTCAAACACAATCAGCTGTAGGGGACAGACGACTATTTCCAACCACATTGGAATACATTGTGAATATATAAGAACTGAGCTGGCAAAAATCACCTACCTGAGTGTTCAACCATTGCAAACAGGGTAGTCCAACAGGGTAGTCCAGCTTCAAAATTGTCCATTTAGTTTTAAAAAGTTTGACCAGCAGAAATAAGTACAAGAGATAGAAACACTGAGATCATGACCCCTGTACACCACCAAAAAAACAGGAAGTTAGAAGAAGAGTAAAAGTCAGGGTTTTTTCAACAAAAAAAAGAAAGAACTCTCCAGCTGGAAAATGCCAGCATTTGTCCACACATACCGAGAGGAAGGCTGTTTTCAGTTGATTTGGGTGCACTCATCAAAGGGGCCTTTGTCCTATAGGATGAGTAGCTTCTGCAACTACTAACATTGACAATAATGTAGCATACCATCCCAAGGACTATGGACGTTATAACCATTAGTATTATTACGTTTGAGTGCATCACCATTATTAGATATTACTTTTTTGATGTATTATTTATCTTACTTATGTAGAATGTGCGATCTGTTGTGTAGTCTGCGTTTGCGTATAGAACAAAGTCTCAATACATATTTTAACCAACAGAGTATGTGACCGCCACGTGTAAGTCAGGATTCTATCACAATTTACTTTGATAAAGCAGTCAGGCAATGGATGCTTTCTTCACTTAAAGTTATTTACACAGCCAAATGGAAAAGACGACGACTGAATCATGTTACATAACGTTGTTGTATTTAGGTTGCTATGGATGTTGATATAGCCATGCCATTTTGGTTTTAACCACTGTAGTATGAACCATGTAGTATTCGTAAATTATTCGCTACAAGATCAACTGTGTGACTACTGTAGATTGTAAAATTACAGCACTAATCATTTAAGGACAATAACTGAAAATCACGAGTTGGCAAGTTTGTTTCAAGGTAAGACAATGTTATCATCCCAGCACAGTGTAAGTTTAAACAGCACGATGTACATGTATATGTAACGTTGAATGCAAATCAAGACTGTGTGTTGAGTTTAAAGTGTCTTCTATAAATGACATATGCGTTTTTGAACACTAGAAATTGCTATCAAGTTATAGACGTCATAATGATTATAACCATGAAAACTACAACCCAACCCTATTTAAACCAAGGCTTCTTGTTCTGTTTAAGCAAAAAATATCCCAGAAGAACACGCCTACAGCCATCAGTACCAACGCAGTGATGTTAGTGAACCGTCCCCAGAACTTGAACTTTTAGTGACGTCATCATCTGTAAGGAACCGAGATACGTGTGAAATAAAACTATCTTAACAATAGACGCTGCAAAGATGTTGATTTTTAGTCGTAATTTACTTTTATGGAGCATCTGCATGTGCCTAACTATCATTATGTAGACAGTTTTGATAGAAAAACCACATGTTTTGCTGTTGCCTTGCTTTCTACATATGAGCCTTTTCTGTTTTAATCAATGACATAAAAAGCTTTGGTGCCTGTCTCAGATGCAAAATGAAGACGTCAGCCATTAATATATTCAGATTTCACAACAGACAAAATTGCTCAAGATTCCAGGTAAAGGTTATCTTACGTCAACGGTTTCAAGCTTTCTTGTTGGTCAAGGATGGGCCAATCAAGTGAAAGCACGCGTTGGTTCCCATACGTTTCAGGAAGAAAGAAAGACAAAATTAATTTTTTTTTCATTTATAGAGGAGACGCAGACAATCAATATAGGCGCCCTTCTTCACAGTGCGTCACTCATTGCCGGAGATGCTACAGCGAACAGCGTTTCTCTACCAGTACTAGGGCGGATATACCTCTTGCTAGGTAGGTAGATAACTTTCGACTGAATCATGCCTTTCGTTGCAAAACACTTCGAATCGTGTGTCTATAAGCATATTGCACTTGAGTTATTCTTGAAATGTTACGTGACCGGCGCGGGGGGGGGGGGGNGG
>NW_017802458.1:913503-961413 GCF_001625305.1 Branchiostoma belcheri | reverse complement strand
CCCCCCCCACACACACACACAAAAAATATCACGTCATCCGAGGCTCTGGCATGTCTCTAGGTGAGGGTAGTCCATTGTAGCTTGCTATGTAGCGATAATTCGGATGGTATGGAGGATAGCATCCAGGCTGCCGAAGCTCCACGACTCAAGATCTTAGTACATACGCACAGTGCCGATTTATGAATTCCGGAAAAAGCCAGCCTGTTGTATACGTCGCTATGTATTACCGCAAATTCATAATATCTGAGCTTTGTATTCCAGTGGTTTAGTAGCATTTTTTTAAAATATCTTTGGCCGGAATTTGATTTTATTCACCGCGCGCACTAGTTTGGGGGTCTTCAGAGGATGTCATCCATAAAATCAAGTCGTTGCCGTCTAATGAATAAAAGAAAATAGTGGGTCTCGAGAAGGGTTAGAATGGCTATCTACGTTCTCATGTTTTAATGAGTTTGATCGATGTTTGTGGTTATTATGTAGCATGAAAAAACAATGTATTTCTTCTAATTTTCTCAGGGTAACAGAAAGCGTTTCGGTGAAGAAAACCTGAGACGTCTGGTCCATGGAGCAAGAGGCAGGTGTAACCAGGTGTCAACATCATTCAGCCTTTAACAGCGACGTTTAGAGAAAATCTTTGTCAGGCATACTAACTGGTATTTTCATTGTAACATCCTGAGATATCTTTGATTGGAAGGGCGGCATCTCTAGATTACGTGACATTGAAGCTATTACAGAAACATTTTCCATACTGAATTCTTGTTCAATTTTGTCACCCAAATTACCATGGCACGCCAGCGCATTTATTACGTCGTGACCGTTGCTATGGTTTTGACCTTTGCCACTCAGATCGTCGCAAGCAAAGAAGCACCGAACAACGTCATGAGAAAACTGCAAACTCAAGGATGTAAAATTACAGATTATCATTACGTATCTAAATATAATTTACCAAGGATAGCTTGTGACAACATCGGTTTGACAAGTGTCCCTGAAGGACTGCCACAAAACATGGCTGAACTTCAGTTACCAAACAACGCCATAACTTCCTTTTCCTGTGCTGGTTTGAACCTGTTTAACCTGAAAATACTTAACCTAAGGAACAATAGAATCAGATGCTTTCCGTGGAACTGCCTTAAGCATATGCGGGGAATAACTGCTTTAGATTTGTCACATAATCAGTTGTCTTGTGTCAAGCTTTTCGCTGTTAAGTTTTTCGTCCCTCGCCTAAAAATGGTGAACATTTCTTACAACAGGTTGATGACATTGTCAGAGTGTGATCTTGGGTGGGACATGAGTTTGCAGGTACAAAATCACTTGGGACATTTTGTGCAATATAATTTGTCAATAGAGGGTAACCCTCTTTACTGTAGCTGTAGCATATCGTGGGCCATCAAACTGGCGAAAATCGTAAATAAGTGCCGGAAAAAAATGTGCGATTGTTGTAAGCAATTCTTTGATAACGAAAATCCCATCAAACCTCAGATGTGGAAAGATCTGGAAAATTTCCGGTGTGAAACACCTCCGCGTTTAGCGGGATTGGAACTCTGGAAATTAGGCATCTCACACTGTCCTCAAATAAGATACAGTCCCTGTCCTATTGAGCATACATGCCCCGGAGTAAAGACTGAAGCCTATACTTCTACCTTCTTGCCACCAACAACAACTAGCAGCTCAGAACTATCCACAGAGACAAGTGAGAAACAAAAGCAAACACAAACAGAACTAAATCAGCAGACAACCCAGAGTGTTAGCTTTGAAATAAGTTTTAAACCAAAGCAAACACAAACAGAATTAAATCAGCAGACAACCCAGAAAGTAAGTTTTGAAATAAGTTCTGAACAAAAACAAACACATACAGAACTAAAACAGCTGACAACCCAGAACGTGAGCACTGAAACCTTGAAAGGAATGTTTTTACCAACACCGGGAGAATTGTATAGTGTGCAGTCAGTGGCCATGCCTATAACAGAGGCTCCACAGACACAATTCCTGTCATCTCCACACCCCAGTCCCTTAGAGACCGAAGTCTCTACTACTACCCTCTTGCCAACAACAGCTAGCAGCTCAAAACTTTTCACACAGACAAGTGAGGGACCAAAACAAACACGGGCAGAACTAAATCAGCAGACAACCCAAGACGTAAGTTTTGAAATAAGTTTTGAACCAAAGCAAACGCAGACAGAACTAAATCAGCAGACAACCCAGAACTTGAAATTCAGTCAGTCTCCACAGACACAAGTTCTGTCCTCTCCACACCCCAGTCCCTTGGTGTCAGGCTGGATGCTGACTGGTATTATTGTTGGAGGGATTGTTGCCCTGTCAGGTCTGATATTAGCTGTTTATTGTGCAATGTCTAAGAAACAGGCTAGCCAGGGGAACAACATGGCGGCTGGCTACGTTGTAAACAATCACCAGGTTGACATCTCTCAGCTGCAGAGCGCACAGGTTGACTCCCAGGCAGGTTATAGCGGTGAATCTGATTATGCTTCTCCGTATGCAAAATCGATGTATGTTTTTCATGTTCCTCAATACGATACTGCGGACCGTATGATGGAAGCGCAAACCAATAAGACTCCTGCCACACATTCACAACCTTCTCCCGACCTTGCCCCCGAACACAAACCGACCTGTGTCGGATAAAGTTCTGGTGAATCCCACTTTTCCTGCAATGGATATTAAATGGGGCATCAAAATTTAATCAAGTAAAATGCAAAACAAAAGGAGAAAAAAAATCTTTCTTTGTCGGAAATTGTAATGTCCGTATCAGTAGTCATTATGTAATAAGACTATCTCAAACACAAGCAGTGGTACATGTAAGGGACAGACCACATTTCCAACCACATTGGAATATATGGTGAATATCTAAGAACTGAGCTGGCAGAAATCACCTACCTGAGTGTTCAACCATTGCAAACAGGGTAGTCCAACAGGGTAGTCCAACTTTGTCCATTTAGTTTTAAAAATAGCTTAGTTTGACCGGCAGAAATAAGTACAGAAACAAGAGATAGAAACACTGAAATCATGACCCCTGTACACCACCAAAAACAACAAGATGGGATACTTTTAGAGCTCGCCCAGGCAGTTAAAAGAAGGGTAAACGTCAGGTTTTTTTTTAAACAAAAAAGAAAAGAAAAAGAACTCTCCAGCTGGAAAATACCAGCATTTATGCACACATGCCAAGAAAAAGGCTGTTTTCAGTTGACTCGTCAAAGGGGCCTTCTGCGCCTGCGAGAAGGACTGACATTTGCGCTATAGGATGAGTAGCTTGTGCAAATACTAACATTGACAATAATGTAAGCATACCATCCCATGGACGATGGACGTGATAACCATTATTATTATTACGTTTTGAATGCATCACCATTAGTATATATTACTTTTTGGATGTATTATTTATCTTACTTATGTAGAATGTACGATTCGTTGTGTAGTCTGCGTTCGCATATAGAACAAAGTCTCAATACATATTTCAACCAACAGACTTTGTGACCGTCACGTCTAAGTCAGGATTCTATCACAATTTACTTTGATAAAGCAGTTAGGCAATGGATGCTTTCTTCACTTAAATCATTTACATAGCCAAAATGGAAAAGACGACGACTGAATCATGTTGTTACATAACGTTGTTGTATTTGGGTTGCTGTGGATGTTGATATAGCCATACCATTTTGGTTTTAACCACTGTAGTATGAACCATGTAGTATTTACATATTATGCGTTACAAAATCAATTGTGTAAATACTGTAGATTGTAAAATTGCAGCACTAATCATTTAAGGACAACAACTGAGAAAAATGAAATGTACTAGTTTGCAAATTTGTTTCAAAGTAAGACAATGTTATCACAGTGTAAGTTTTAACAGAACAATGTAGATGTATATGTAACGTTGAATGCAAATCGAGAACGAGTGTTGAGTTTAAAGTGTCTTCTATGAATGACCTATGCGTTTTCGAACAATAGAATTCGCTACCAAGTTTGTAAAAAAAAAAATATAGTAGGACGGCAGCCAGAATAAGATGTAATTATAACCATGAAAACTATAACCTAACCCTATTTAAACTAAGGCTTCTTCCTCTTCTGTTTGAGCAAAAAAATCCTCCAGAAGAACATACCTAAAACCATCAGTACCAACGCAGTGATGTTAGTGAACCGTCCCCAGAACTTGAACTTTTAGTGACGTCATCATCTGTAAGAAACTGGGATACGTGTAAAATAAAACTATGTTAACAATAGACACTGCAAAAATGTGGATTTTTATATATTAGTCGTAATTTACTTTTATGGAGCATCTGCATGTGCATGGCTATCATTATATAGAGAGTTTGATAGAAACACCACATGTTTTGCTGTTGCCTAGCTTCCTACAGATGGGCCTCTTCTGTTCAAATCAATGCCATAGATTGTCTGTCTCAGATGCAAAATGAAGACGCCAGCCATTAATATATTCACATCTTCAGGAGACAAAATTGCTGGGGATTCCAAGAAGAGGTTATCTTACGTCAACGGTTTCAAGTTATCTGGTTGGTTAAACATGGATCAATCAGGTGAAAGCACGAGTAGGTTATATATTTATGTCAGGAAGGAAGACAATCTGGTTATGCTTCTCTGTATGCAAAATCGATGTATGTTTTTCATGTTCCTCAATACGATACTCCGTAGTATGGAAGCGCAAGCCAATTATATAGACTCCTCCCTTCATTCACGACCTTCTCCCGACCTTGCCCCAGAACACAACCCGGCCTATATGTAGGATGAAGTTCTCGTGTATCCCACATTTCAGGCGCCGTGGATATAACATTAGGGACCAAAATTCTGTCCAAGACATAAACAGGAGAGAAATCTATTTCTGTCGGAAATCGCAATGTCTGTATCAGTAGTCAGTATTTGTTATAAGACTAAGGCATGCCCTTTCTTGAAAAATGCAACAACCACGCTCGTCCCCAGCGCCCGTGGAGAAGGTATAGATCGTGGCTTAGCCCAGGCTACGGAAAATAAACTTTCTTCAGTGCAAATCGGTCGTTTCTGTTTTCTTTGTGTCTTTCTAAGGGGTTGTGATAACCTACTCTACTCGGGTGGTATTGTCGTGCGCGCTCGCTAGTACGTAACGTTACACGGCGGCGATCTGTATACATGTACACTGCAATCTTTCTACTATCGGAACCTAAAACAAGACGCAAGATTCCTATTTTGGGGTATAAAATGCTGCCACAATTGTAATATATACCAAATGAAACAGACATTTACAAAGTACCTCATTTGGTGACGCTATGAGGGTGTACCGTTACCCCTCTACATTTGCCCAGAAGGGAGTCAGTCGCGGAAGGAACTTTGCCATGGAGGGAGTTTTAACATTCTCCACGTCAAAACTTAATTTCATGCGGCGTCCCTCAATTATCTATCTTACCCCTTCTGTTTCTAAACTATATAAACGATTAAGCACTGATATTGCTTTTCTATGTGCAGACGACACAAATTTATTCATATACATGAATAAATTTGTGTCGTCTGCACATAGAAATCTTAACACATGAGTAAACATCATGAATAAATAGACGTATAGAGTAAATAAATGGCTTAACCAAAATCAATTATCTTAGAACGTAAAAATACATAATTGATACATTTACACACACACACACACAAACACACACACACACACATACATATATATATATATATATATATATATATACTATATATATATATATATATATAGAGAGAGAGAGAGAGAGAGAGAGAGAAAAATAGATAGATATAGATATAAGGGTTAATGTACCAATACAGATATAGATAGAAGGATAGATGTAATAGTTTATTGACAACACTCCAGGTACATGGCAGCGTATAAAACCGCTGAATTACGTACTTAGGCTTTAAAAACAAATTAAACAATATATAGATAGATACATATAGATACAGATTATATAGATACATATATATATAGAGAGTGAGATAGATAGATATATATTTGTGAATATTTGGATCAGACTAAAGTAGGAAAAAACATTACCCTAAAACGTTTATTACTCCATATTGTAATCTCGTTTATCCCTATCTTGCATACTGCAATATTGTATGTGCGAGTCCGTAATCTAGTACATCACTTAAATCACTCTTTTAAAAATGGTACGTTACAATAGCATCAGAAGTGCACTTCCCCTAGTGTCCCTTTTGTTTAAAAAGCTAAAAAATACTTAATGTAAACAGAAGTGCATTTTTTCCTAGTGCTTCTTTTGTTTAAAAAGTTTTTAAAAATACTTAATGTAAATATGACATAAACAGAAGTGCATTTCCCCTAGTGCTCCTTTTGCTTAAAAAGCTAAAAAAAAATACTTAATGTAAATATGACATAAACAGAAGTGCATTTCCCCTAGTGCTCCTTTTGCTTAAAAAGCTAAAAAAATACTTAATGTAAATATGACATAAACAGAAGTGCATTTCCCCTAATGCTTCTTTTGTTGAAAAAGCTGAAAAGTCCTAATGTATCTTGTTGATGTTTGAAATAACAAACAAATATCTCTGTCTTTCGGAATCCAGCTATGACACCATATTTTAAACTCAGATATTTACACAAAAGAAGACAAAGCCATTATCTAAGGCCAGTCTTCTTTATAACTGTCAAATCAAATCAACAACAATTTTAATCATATACAGGCGACACAAATTTGGAACAAATTGAATTATATATCTTAAGTTATGTGAATCCTTTACCATTTCAAAATTCAAAATGTTGGTCTCCTTTTTTACAAGACATTTAACAAAGTACTTTAATCAAACAATGTCCATATTGCTTATATTGTTGCTCCTGGTTTCGCATTTCCATGCCCGCCTTCAGTGGTTCTGTAATGAAGAAATATGGGAGACGTAAGAAACTCAGGATCATAAAACGGATGCACCTTATAGTATGTAATACATGGATGCATATCAGCCGTACAAGTTTGTTTCTGTTACCTTCTTGTTCACACCCATTTCTTGTGCCTGGCCTTTAGACGGCCTACCATTCTTCCTGTCAATCGTCCCAACCCATGTGCTGTCAACCTACTCAAACCCATTGGTCGGCCACCAAAAAGAATATCTTTGTCACCGTGTCTATGTAACATTGTTTGAAAATGGTCTCATTTTTTCGAATAAGAAAAACACCAAGGCCTACACCTTACGCGGACGAGGCTGAACCTCTTCGCGGCTGCAGAAGCTCTTTCCCGTCCGACTCAGGTAGGCTCCCCGGTAGGATTTGCACTACGGGAGGTGGGGCTACTAACTCTTGGCGTGCAAAAATCCTTCAGGCGTAACATTCCTATCGGGAGGTCTGTTGAGCTGGACGGGGAAAACAGCCTTCCCCAGCCACGATAGACTGGAATCCAGTCTTATCGCGGTTGGGGCAGGGTTTCCTCGGACCTGGCCATGGAGATGTTGGCGCTGTTTTCCAGGACTTTTTCCCGCCCACCTCAGCTAGGTTTTCCGGTAGGTATTTTACGATGGGAGATTGATTAGACGAATAGACGATAGTGATGGGGCAAATCAACTCCCCGGCGTGCCTTCTCATTATCAGTTAGCGTAAGACTCTTACCGGACGGCCTATTGTACTGGGCGGGGCGAAACTATTACAGCCCCGAGGACACAGCCTGCCCCAACTACTATGCCCCAACCACGATTGATTGGACACCAGGCTAGCCTTGCTATGGCATTTTCTAAGATGCATACTTACTTTCTTTTCTTATTTCCCTTGGCCCTTCCCCCCGTCGCTTCCCTCCGACGCTGTCGGGCTGTCCAGGGCGATCCTGGGCTTGTTGATGGAAGCCGGTAAACTTGCGCAGAGGACCGCCATCAGGAGGCACAGAACGGCCACCACATAGAAACCCAGATGGTGATCCAACGGCCAGGGCAGCCCTGTCAACAAAGGAAAGGAAAAACTGTCGGATTGAAAACCGATTAGATAACTGCACTGGCGACTTTCCTTAATCCCTAAGCAGATCTTTCGGTGGTACCCATTTGGGAAGCTTGTTCCAGTGGCGTAGCGGAAGAGTGCTCCACTCGGAACCAAAAGTTCCCGGGTTCGAGTCCTGACATGCCACCGATCTTATGTCCAAGGAAAGGAACTTAACACGACTTTCCTCACTTCGCCCGGGTGAAAATGAGTATTGTATTGTCCCTTGTGTTGGTGGCGGCATTAACCCTATCTAGACCGGGGGGGGGCTAAAAGTGCCCGCGCCAACTTTGATGTCACATAGCGTCTGAATGGCTAGGGCTAGAATGACCAAACTTGGTGACTTTTCCTAAAATATTGTTGGCAACAATTTTCTATCATTGGAATAAGATAATAATTTTTTTGTGTTGCCATGGCAACGGGTTTCTGACAGGCATTTTTTGCTAAATTTAGTAATTTTTGTTTCAAGAATAGAATTTTATGGGTTTTATGTCAAGTTACTCATGGTTTCTAATATTAATAACATCCCATATGAATTTATGTAAATTTTATCATTAAATATGCACAATTTATGCTAATTTGATGACTTCATTGGCCAAAATCCAAGATGGCGGACCATATCATTAGAACAGGTATATACAAGTTATTTTCCTTAAAATTTCATCAATACTTCCATTTCTTTTTCCAAAAAAGGTTTAAATGAAGGTCTTTGGTATGTTTACAATGTATTTTAGGCTTTATCACGAAAAAAAACTATTTTTGAAAATTCAACATTGATGATCCAAGATGGCGGATATCTTAAATATGTATGACGTCATTTTATGACGTCACCGGTGTTGCTATGGGCAACATAAGACTTAGTACACTCTAATATTCTGTCATAAACACTTTTGGTAAAGTTATGTTGAATACCATTTAGTTTTCAGGGAATAGCCTATCTAGACGGTTTTGGCCAATAAAATCCCATTAATGACGTCATAATGACGTCATATTACGTCCTAATGACATCAAAATTGTAGATATGATAAATTTTAACTAGTACACCATCCTCTGAAAATTTGGTAGCCATACGACATACCGTTAGCGAGTTCTGAGGGGGGGCCGAAAGAGCCCCCCCCCCGGTCAAATCTTGCTCAAAAAAGCCCGGTCTAGATAGGGTTAATATAAGTTGAAAAAACTTGAGTGCGCCGTCACCACGTCTTGTAATTACATGTTGGAATATAAACAAAAACTTTCTCCATGGTAATGTAGTTCTAGGAAAGAAGCTTTTAGTATTTAGGACTAAAAGGCAATTTGCTTCCCTAGCAGTAGCAGTCCGAAAATAGCTTCATCAGCTTGGTAAAGTTTAGGATACAAGAGTTTCCTTTTATACAACCAAACTATTTACCTTGCTGGCGTTTCGGTGTCTGTCAGCAAGGTAAATAATTTGGTTGTGTAAAAGAAAACCCTTGTTTCGAGTAGCAAAACGGGGTTTAGCCGAGAAAGAGCTGCCATCCTAACGTTATTATGAAGCAAGTTTAAACTGTAATTTCCAACACAACAAATTGGACTCACCCAAATTTTCGACTGTACAACTCCAGCCTTTGTCAAAGAATGAGCAATCCACCGCTTCAGTGACGTCGCGCAGATAACACACGTGACTCCGTGAGCAGTGGATCATAGGTTGCAGAAAGTCTGTGGCGCCCCCCGTCTCAGTTGAGGGATGGTTGTAATGCCCAGATGTAGATGGCCTCTTCAATCCCTCGTGCAAAGAAGTCCGGTTTGGCTTTTTGCAACCTATGTTCCACTGCTCACGGAGTCACGTGTGTTATCTGCGTGACGTCATGGAAGCGGTGGATTCTTTGACAAAGACTGGAGTTGTACAGTCAAAAATGTGGGTGAGTCCAATTTGTTGTGTTGGAAACTACAGTTTAAACTTGCTTTATTATGATTTCTACCAACGCAGATGAACTTTCAGGATATCCTACCGTTATCGTTGCTCCAAGCGAACAGGTTGGCGCTCGTCACCGGTCCCGCCAGCCGCATCAGTGACGCCAGAATCTGCGCTATGCTGTTGATCGTCCCCCGGTTGGATTGCTGTATTTACAGACATAAAAAAGTATTGTGACGGTTATAAAGTTGAGGTATGCAAAGCCCGAAGTCAGCTTTTTTTTTTTGGTGTTGTTTTGCACCCCAACAAGCATTGACCTCTTTTTCCTGGAAGCAACACCCCAGGAAGGGCAGTTTCCAGCAGGCCAGTAGCGTGACATTCGTATTTTAACGTATGATAATCTTTGGTAAGAGGTACAGTACTCACCACACTGGCGTTTCCTACCAGAACCATGCCGGCCAGGAACGAGAATGCGCTGAAAGATGTAAAAAAGCATTTATCTCATGAATCACAGAGAGAATAGAGCTATGTCTAATTGGCTTTGGCCTTGTTCACACGAAACCTCAGGTCCACATGCCACACGTTCCTTTCAAACCGTGTCCGATCACGATTCGCTTAATCTACATTTAATTGTTGTTTGATGAAAACACGCAAGGTAGCGTGGAGATTAAACCAAATTCCCCAGAATTCTGCCAAATTAAACTGGAATTCCCAAATTATACTAGAGGTTGTTTTAGTAGACTTTGGCTCGATGACTGCTACATAGTTTTTATACAATTTTTTATCTATAGTTTACGGCATTAGCCTATCTAGATGTACGGTTGCTGAGATATGGGAATTAGTCCCAAATTAAACTGGAAGTCCCAAATTAAACTGGAGGCTGTTTAAACCGTAGTAGTGTTGATCAGTGTCTTACCGTCCCTGTTCCATCACCAACACTACAAACAGTAGTGGAGCCCAGACCCTGGCGAGTAGGTCTGAGGCCGGGGGCTGGGAGGTCTCCGTCTTGTCTCCGTCTGCTATGCGACACTGGCCGGGAAGCGGTCTCGCGGCTGTCACGTTCATTTCTGCCGCTTTCTGTAAGTAACCTTCCGTCATCACTTGTGGTGACGTCGTCGAGATGCGTTCAGCTGTAGTGAAGTTCAGTGTGAAGTCGCTAGAGGACGCTGTTTTGTTTGAGAGTTTGCGACTCGCCACGGCTCCTACCCCCGTGATGCCGGACATTGACGGAAGCAAGGAGATTCCCACAGCGTACAGCACAAGTCCAATCACGTACACCGTCTTGTAGGTGAACTTGGACGCGATGTAAGGGTTTATCGATGCCTTCAGGAGAGAGATGAAATCAACGGAAGAAATTACAGAATCACAGAAGAAATCAATCATCTTAATCTCACCACAGGGTGTCTGCTACAGCAGTAGTTACCATGGTGACTGACGTCTGGTCCAGGCCATTGACCTAAGTTGACACTGAAGAAGAAACTGAGCAACAGTATGTTTTCCTCATGCGAAGGCAAACATAACTAGAAACGTCTGCATTTGGCCACTCTGCCTCCATGCCAAACTTTAGGTCATTTGGCCCAAGAATCGAGAAATTGAATCCATTTAAAGAAATGACAGAAGGAGGAGGAGAGAAATGAAAGAAAACAATATATTTCATCCATTCCTATGGTATGGAATAAAATATGAATACCTTCGTGACGGTGCCGTAGACGGCGATCGTGGTCAGGACGACGGAGACCTCTGCAGGACCGAAGCTGTATCCGCCATGGTCGGGGTCAGAAACCAGCAGGAGGGCCAACAACTGCAGGATGGGAACAAAACGGTTTCAGAATTAATAAGAAGTTTATTGTCATGAGCCTATTAAAAGTTTTTGGTAAAACTATCCATAACCTGCCTACCTGCCTACCTGCCCTGCCTAAGTGCCAAGGCCAGGTACTGGCCCCTTGCTCCCCTCCGTCAGGTCCCTCCAACCAATTCTGTCAAGAGCGATATCCATAACATCCAGATGAAAACTTTATAATACTGATTCCGATATAATGGTTTTTACATTGTGTGTGAATTCAATGGAATTTGCCTGAAAACCGAAGGAAAACATATTGTTTTTGCTCAGTTTCTTCTTCTTCTCCAACCAGTGACCTTTGTCCTGACCAATGACATAATTTGTTGACATCTGTCACCATGATGACAGGCGTTGGGTTACATGATGTTGCAATTTCATTGTCTGCTTTGCTTATGTATATGAATGTATATGTATATGAATGTGTTCGAGTAAGAATTAACAGAGCAGACCATGTCCGAAGTTAAAGATTATGCTTTGCAAATGTTATCTATTTATTTCATTTATTCAAAATTGCAACATGACAATACAAAGTGTGCACTAGGCAGCAAGTATGCTAATAACTGTTACTAGCAAATGTCACTAGCAAATGTTACTAGCAAATGTTACGTCCCTAGTTTTAAATCGCTCGTACCGTCTGGTTGATACAGATGCTCGCCAGCGCAAAGATAGCGTAAACCACGCAGGAGGTCAGCACCAGTCTGTCCCGTAGAATGCCCGTGATGGAGTCCTCTTGTCCTGTGGGGGACAAATGATAATAATTATAATATACCCAGTAGCCGTCGACCAATCAGGAGGCTCCATTTCCCATGGGTTATCAGACCATAACCCATGGCTTTTTGGACCGTACCATTATACGGGGGACAGGACACTAACAGTAGTTTTCATACTTGTAGTATTTATTTATTAAAGCATATTGTAATTTATTTTGAATGTTTTTTGATACAGTACAATTAAATGAAATAAATTAAATTTAAACAGAAAAATACAAAAAATAATTTGACACCCCCACTAAAAGTGGTACTGTTCCAATGTCACGTGGTCACCGCAGATGATTACCTTGTAGATGTTTTGTTTTTCTGTCCACACCATCTTATTTCACGTGACATCGTTTTTTCGTAACAGTTTAATCGCCTTTTTTTCCGCGATAAAGGAATGTTACGTTAGGCTACAGTGTATATGATAATAACGTTAATGCCCCGCCTTATCCTCGGTGTATATGGTGAAATAATCCCTGGTCGGGTGCGATAACAACCTCATCAACAATAAACTTCCCTCGGTGGTTTATTCGGTGGTTATCGCACCCGTTCAGGGATTATCTCACCATATACACCTCGGGTCGAACATACCACGACATGTAAGAGATAAAAAGTAGCCGAAGCAGTTTTACTCACGTTTTTCCCCATCTTCTTCCGAATCGGTAGATACTTCGGTTAGATCGATGTACTCTTCTTTGAGTTTTTTGCCCAACGATTCGGTCAGAAAAAGGCAGCCAACTGTGCATTGTGAAAAGGTTTATTACGTTTATTAGTATATAGGTCACATTTCCAAACCGGGGTCCCACCCTGCTGTTTTGATTAACGAAAAATCACCAATTCAAAATCAACAATAATATACGCAAATAGTTTCCATTGTTAATTTTTCAACTTTCTGTGCTTTTCTGTCATTTGTATCATACTCTTCGTTCCATAAGACTGCCCGGCTGGCCCATGTTTGGAAATATTACCTCAGCATTAACGTTTGGACACACTTTAATATAATCTAGATGGCAGCATTGTATACATTGCAAAACACGCTTTGAGACAGCAGAATACACTTGAGTAAAGCATCTGTCACACATTCAAGAATTTGGCCCACCGGAATTCCGAACACCAGCCGCCCCCCCCCCCGCGACATTCACGAGTTTCCCATTCCCAGAATGCCCTGCGAAAACAGGGGTCTAAACCTCATTTGCATAGGACAGGAAGGCATCGGAGTGATCCTGTTGACGGGTGTTGGCCCATTTTATGCTCAACGTTAATTACTATGGGTTGAATCTGACGACAAATAGAGAATGATTTTTTTTTAATATGGGGTTTGTAACGTTATAGTGGTAACGCTATACTGATGCTGTAACGTTACAAACCACATGTTCCATGTTGAAAAGAACACAAAAAATTCATTCTCTATTTGTTGTCATATTCAACCCACAGTAATCTAATTAATATTGAGCATAAAATGCTCCTACGCCTCAAAACACAGTGAAAAACAATCTGTTTAAAGTCAATAGGATCATTCCGATGCCTTTCTGTCCTATGCAAATGATGTTTAGACCCCTGTTTTTGCAATGCATTCTGGAGATGGGAAGTAGGTCGGCACAAAGACGGCTGGTTTTCGGCGACTGTGACAGCTGAATTTTCCAAAATGGCGGAACAAAATATTTCGGGGGTCGGTCGGGGGTTCGATCATGGTTCGCTGACCAATCAAATGCAACAGAGACGTGTACGTCACGCTCAGACTGACCTATCAGAATGCAGAACTGCAAACACGCCACTACGGCGCAGGGCAGCAGGTACGGAAACTGCTTGAAAAGCGGGATGTCGAACACCTCGAATCTTGTGGCTGGGCAGGACAAAAATCCACCCAGTGTAGGACCCTGTAGAAGCGTAACGGTAATGATTAGAGAGAAGGTTTTATTGCAAGTTAATGCCGGAAGACTAATGGAAAATTACAAACATAAAGGGACATTGAATCAGAGTATAAAAGGACTCAAATTTACATTAACGAAGGGTACATGTAGTTGTCTAGAAGGCTGAAATACAAAAAATATATACCACTGGAACTGCATTGTTGCAGCAATTCTGCCCTTGGACTGTATTATACTGTTAATACTCGTTAATAGTGTCATGTGGATGGCATACTCACCACAAATTGGGCCACGTTGCTAGGCACCAAGAAAATGGAAAAGGCCAATGAATGGTACTCCGGAGGGCAAACCTACAGATAAACACGGTACGGAGGTCGTGTTATTTGAGATGTGTCTAAAAATGGCAAACTTATCTTGTCTACATCTGCAAATAATTTCATCAGGTTGTTACACGAATGAATAGCAACGTTATTTGATCACAACCATTTATTTTTCACGAGCCGACCTTTCGATGACCGTCTGTCATCTTCATCAGGGCTTCACCAGTCAGAATTGCCCTGATGAAGATGACAGACGGTCATCGAAACGTCGGCTCGTAAAAATAAATGGTTGTGATCAAAGAACTTTGCTTGTATACAAATATAGGGGATATACCTCTTCATCCATTCATTCATTTATCTGTCCCGTAGCTTTACCTCTCATTTTACATAATGTGCGTAATGTCAGAAACAAAATGACACTCAATTTTATCAAAATTACAATATTGGCAGATTCCTTGCTACAGAGGATTGTGGTTATGTCTGCCTTGCCTTGTTCAATATTAAGTTTGTGTGGACTAATACGTAGTTTTGTTCTGTGTTGAATTAGAATCAACGCAACGGTTAGAGCGTTGGACTCGGAGCCAATAGGTCCCGGGTTCGGTATTCACCATGCCCAGAAGTTGTGCCGTTGGGAAAGGCGCTTTAAACTATCCCCTTTCCCTTACGTTGGAGTGGCGTCCACTGAGCCTCTTTGGCTAATCTGTCTAAATGTGTGCCTAAAACAAACTTTTTTAACGAAGATTTAACACATTTGTAGAAAATTAACATAACAGGGGAATACCACCTCTTCAAGATATCAAACCTGAGACCAGTCTGTAAGTTTTGAACCACTCTCACCGGGAAGGTCCCCTACTCTTTTCGATAAGTGCGATGGGTTCTTAAACGTGCGTGGTTTGTGGCTCTCCCAAACACGGGACCTCCATTTAACGTCCTATCCTAGGGACGTCCCTAACCGAAGCTAGGAACTGATTTACACCTGAGTGAAGTAAGGAAAGTCGTGTAAAGTGCCTTTCTTAAGGGCAAAAGATCGGTGACACCGGGCAGGATTCGAACCCGGGGCCTCTTGTCTTGGACCTGGGCATAACACGCTACCGCTACGCAAAACGACCCCACTATTTCGCCATTGTACCAACATCTGCACAATTGGCACCATGAACCGAAAAATTAAAATCAAGAACGTAAACTATCTTCACCTCATATAGATATGTCTTGGCCACAACGACGGTGCCGTTAAAAAGTCCTTCCAAAAATAGCACGCAGACGGTCCATGGGAAGGAGAAACTGGGAGAAAATATCGGTAAGAACGTGTTAGAATGTAGACTGGTATCCAATCTATCGTGGTTGGTATAGGCTGTCTTCGGGGCTCTAGTATTATAGTAATAATAGTTTTTCCCAGCTCAACAGACCGCCCGGTAGTAGCCTGGATCCTAGACCCATGGCACACTGGTATGACACTGAGATACCTTTGGTATATATAAGGTGTGCTATGGGTCTGGCAACCAGGCTACCCGGTAGGATAGATTTTAAAAGGAGTTTTGCACGTCGCAAGTTGATTGATTGACTCCCGTCGTGTAAAACCTACCCGGCAACCAAGCTGAGTCGGGCGGTTACGTGCTTCTTCAGCCCCGAAGAGAACCCGCCCCAACCACGTTAGACTGGACACGAGACTCTAACTTATGCCGCTAAATCCACAGTCTCCCGCAGTTAAGCAGATACAGTGCTCACCAACTATTTGCATCACTGACATTGGCATAAACCTGGGATCTGCATAAAATTCTGAAAACCCAAACCATTTCCCATTCACTACATTATAAATTGCATGGCATAATTGCATGAGCTGTTATGTCTTTAACCTGATATTGGACTAAAATATTTCCAAGTCAATGGCACACTGACCCAGAAGTACGTGAAAGAAATACATGTAATTTGTTGCGCATCAGCAAATCTGCATGAAGTCCATTGTTATTCATTCATTATCACCCCTGCACCCTCCACCCTCCTGTTGTTTTAAGTTTCGGTCTATCTACACTTTCTCTGTTGTCACTTCCTTCTTGACAGATGAGAACCCCCAATCACTCAATGATGATTGTGTGAAGAAGTTCTTTGTTCCTTTTTGGTGTCCTTGATTGGGCTGTTGTTTTAGGTTTGGTAAGCTTTTGTCCAACACAGGGGTAGACAGTATGAAGGTGGAATGTGTCGCAGATCTTCTAACTCCATGTTAGCCCTGTTCATTATGAGTTTCTGAATGCGACTTGAAGATTAGAATATGGTACATGTATGTAGTTGTGGGTGAAAGTGAGTATATAAATACCAATAACATCATGTTTGTGGTTGTTTCAATTGGCCCCAGCCCAGTATCATCCATAACCAACTGACCTCCCCTCCCTGTCGGTCGTGTGGACTCTCCTAAGGTTATTGGACTAAACCTGTTATAGGAATAAAATTCCCTGACAAATCGTCCATGCAAATAACAGGAGAGCACTGTATTATATACCCTTCTCACGAAGACAAATATCAGACGATAAGGCCATGTTGATTTGATTATATGCCTAACATCCCCTGGGACCCTAAAAACTGACGCGAGAGTGCGATTGAAAAAGAGTTTGGCAAAAAAGTTGCCTTCATCACGAAAGCTATGTGGTCTAAAAGGTCGAACAAAATTGTGAAAGTGCAGACAAGCCGAGCCTCCATCAAGCTTCGGGCGACGGCTGGAAAGAGTGAAAAACGGTCAAATAGAGAGATACCATCCAAGGGAGTTGGTCTGCAAGAGAGAATGCAAAGTTAAGTGTTCTCTCTAGCAGACCAACTCACACGACATGTTGTCTCTCTTCCGTAAATAATTTCATCAGGTTGGTAAACGAATGAATAGCAAAGTTCTTTGATCACAACCATTTTTTTTTCACGAGCCGACGTTTCGATGAACGACTGTCATTTTCATCAGGGTAACTTTGGTGCACTATGCACCAAGTAACATCTAGCGTCAGTGCACAATAAACCAGTCAGAATTGCCTTGATGAAGATGACAGACGGTCATCGAAACGTCGGCTCGTGAAAAATAAATGGTTGTGATCAAAGAACTTTGCTAGACTGATTGTCTCCCTTTTTGACCAATTTCTACTCTTTCCAGACCGAAATCCTGTTAGAGGCTAGGCAAGTCCTGAGCCATGCGGTTTGGAGGTCTCACCTGAAGCCTATTAGCACCATACTGATCATCAGAGTCGCGTTTGAACTCAGCAGAATCGGTCTGCACAGCAAGAAAAATCCGTTAATCAGGTTAGTATAAATTGAATCTTCATTGCATGTTCATTCCCCCAGGGGAAAAATACATGAATGTACAATGTACTAGAAAAAACCGCAACGGGGGCCGACATCATCTACCAGATACCTTTGACCGAATGTTGGCGTCACACTTCAAAGAAGCCACGTGACAAGCTTCACTGGGTCAGTCTTATGGGGAAGACCAGTGTGACTGGTCGAAAGCTCTAGCTGAGAGAATTTTTTTGTGTGGGACCAAAAGTTTTAACTTTAAACACGTACTATAAAGAAATTACAACAATAATAAAAGGCTAACATTTGATCTAAGGTATAAAATGCTAACAACTATATATGATAGTATTGATCTAAGTTCTAATGGCTAGCTTCTTCCCTCTTTCTGAAACAATTCGAAACATACTTATATACTTCATTCATTACATCTATATTTTGTACATTATATCATAAAATTAAAAGAGTCTTGTTTTGAGAATGGTTGATATTTTTTATTGAGCCTAGTTGAACTGAACAGTGATTTACGTTCGTTATCATATAATCTACAGTCAAGCATAAAATGACATTCATCATCGATGCATGGATTGTTACTAACAGAATTTGCATAGTCTATCTTTAGTTAGTAAGTCACAACCAAATATTCAGTCGACTTGAATCATATGTATTGTGTGTAGATAAAAGGATATTGGCCTTACCTTCTGCCAACCACATCCGACAGTTTCCCCCACTGAAAAAGCAATTTATGTCAATCAGTCAATCAACTATTCAATGAATCAACCAATCAACAAATCAATCAATCGTCTGCAGGCACCATGAACTGATTTCTGTCGCAGACTCTCTTGTCAGTTTATATGTACATGTAGCTTCTGTTACGTTTTTTCCATGTCCACAGCAGTAATTTTCAGAAAATATCGTATGTACTAAGTTTAAGTATCACTATAAGATATACCCATATATTTTTGTCCTGCATCATCTTTTAGTCATTATTTTTCATCATTGGCTGTTTATTTGTATTTTCTGACCTGTTTTAACAGATATCTTAAAAGATATCTTAGTATATTGGTTATATCTATGTTTTTATCATTTGTGCAATACTTAAGTTGTATTAATGTCTGATATATTCGTTTTCGGTCAATGTATTTGTGTCATAAGTGAGCTGCTGTGCAAAACAAACAAACAAACAAACAAGCAAACAAGAAAACAAACAAACCTACCACAAAACAGCCGAGAAAAGTACCAAAGAAGGTCGCACTTGTCAGGAACCCGGTGTAATAGCCTGTCCAAGATACATAGAGATCGTTGAAATTTTTAGATGGACCTTCATTTACCAACTTTTTTTTTTATCCAAGGCCACACTAATTTAATTTGTTGGCTCTCGGATTCGCCTCTTAATTTTTTTTTCTGATTTGCAAGAAAAAGAATTCTGAATTAACTAAAAAGTGCTCATATTTTGCCCCCTACAGTTGAGAAAAGTCATTTTCTTCCTAGTTGTTACAGTTTTTCCATCAATCAATGCAGATTAAAACTTCAAAATTCATTGTTTAAATATCAACCCAGCCTTTTGTGTTGACTTCATGGCTCCTATCGTTGCATTTGGGGCTATAAGAGGATGCTTAACCCTGTTTTTTTTTTTTTTTTGCCCTGTCGCTTCATATTTTTATGAAAGAATCCGAGAACCAACAAATTCAATTGGTGTGGCCTAAAGCATATAAAAGAAATGCAAGACGGCGATGTCAACGCAGTCAAGTTAATTAAAGTCTGGAGGAACCCTTAAATGATAGCTGCAAAGCCGTATGCATGCAGCGAATTGTTTTTGGTTTATGTTGGACAAGACAGAACAAGAAACCATAGACTTGTCTTGTCTCCTCTCTTCGTAATCTTTCATCTATGTTCCGATATGGCAACGGACATCTTTGCCCATTTTTGGCATACTGACCACTGTCAGAAAGCAATAAAATTTCTTGTTTTTATTTCCAAAACCAGACAAAAATTAATGCGCGAGCTGATGTAATCCATAAAAATTACTTGCTGTGGCCTAAGTAAGAAAGTAAGTGGGATGTGATGTACCTATCTGGTTACTGTTCAGGTAAGGGAAGAAGTCGTGCGTGAGGAACGGGAAAAAAGGTTGCCTGGTGCTGCCGCCGATAGCTGCTGTCGCTATAAGAAGCCCTATAATTGTAACCTGAAACCAAAACAACATCGGTTAATAATTTCGTCAGGTTGTTAAACGAATGAATAGCAAAGTTCTTTGATCACAACCATTCATTTTTTTACGAGCCGACGTTTCGATGACCGTCTGTCATCTTCATCAGGGCAATTCTGACTGGTTAACTGTGCACTGACTCTAGATGTTACTTGGTGCATAGTGCACTAAAGGTGTTCCATGATTCCAATTTTATAGTAGGTGGGATTTATACTCCTATCTGACATTTTTTATGAATCCATTTGAGCACGAATTAACAGAGCTGACCATATGCTAAGGTAAACATTATGCATTTTCTTTGAAAATGTTACCTTTTCTAGTCATTCACTGACGGAGTCAGGATCAATAGAAGCCCAATAGCCCCCCCCCCCACTTTTTTTCCTTTTTATTCTTTATTATGTACAATGTGCGAAAAAAGCAAACAAAACATGTACATACACGTTTCGTCGGAAATTCTTGCCACAGCGATTTGATGGCTCCCATGGTTACAAGCCCGGAGTCCACACAGGTGAGCACAGGTATGGATGTATGTCAACAGACACGGGCGACCTGCAAAGATCAGTTTGATAGGCGGTCAGCACTTGAGAACTTGAAATTGACATCAGTCCATCCAGCCAGGAAGGGCAATTCATGCCAAAGGTCATATTGTTCTATGTTTACCGAAGAAAAACATATTGTTTTTCCTCCATTTCTTTTTCTTCTTCTGTTCCAAACACTACCCTCTGACCTGGCCAATGGCCTCTTTTGTTGACGTCTGTCACCATAGTAACTGGTGTTGGGTTACAAAATGTTGCAATTTCATAGTAGGCATTTAGACTCCTGTCACCATATGCATGTATGTGAATGTGTTTAAGTAAGAATTAACAGAGCAGACCATATACGAAGGTAAACATTATGCATTTGCTTTGCAAATGTTACTTCTCTAGTTAGAATTTATTCTGTCCTCCTTATCACAAAACTGCATGGGCCTTCTGAGAAAAAATTGCGCAGGAAAAATAATCAAAAGTCCAAAAGTCT
Source organism: Branchiostoma belcheri (assembly GCF_001625305.1). Lineage (NCBI taxonomy): Eukaryota > Metazoa > Chordata > Leptocardii > Amphioxiformes > Branchiostomatidae > Branchiostoma > Branchiostoma belcheri. The sequence continues at coordinate 940,355 of NW_017802458.1, read as the reverse complement.
TTCCTTCAAAAACTGGAGAAAATCTCTCATAGATCTAGACATAAACCAGGAAATGGCAGCTTTTTTTAAAAGCATGAATTGGGTGATAATTAAGCATAAGGCGGCACAACACAGTTTTAGCCCTATGGGGATTTCTGTAGTTAAGGACCCCAAAGTGACCCATTTCGACTCACTGAAAATCAAAGTAGGGTGCAAAAGCAAGGTTCAGAATTTTTTATGTTTAATTTGAGGGTATAGTGAACAAAATATGTGAAAATGACCTCAGATTTGCAGGCTTGTTCCCTTCTCACTCCCTCTTTTATTAGCGCCACTGTGGAGGTCATGGAACTGTAGCTAGTACTAGGTGGTACAAGTATCCAAGCGCAAATTTACGCCGACTGAACACGCACCATAATTCAACTTTTACAGTCTCAAAACTGACGTATTCCTCTAACATTTACCACAGGTTCCATCTCGATGCCACGCACAGAACAATGTCTGCACCTTTCTCTCATCACTACTTTATACCCGTACTATTTTTGACTTCGGGGTTAGCCCATAAATACTGTGTTGTGCGGCCATAAAGGTGGCTGAGAGTGAGAGTCATGGTAAGGTGGCAGAACACTGCTTTCGCCCTATGGGGATTCCTATAGTTGAGCACCCCAAGGTGACTCACTTCGACGCGGTAAAAATTATAGTAGGGTGCCCTAGAGCTAAGCACGGCCAACTAATATGTTGAAATATACGGTATATTCTACAAAACAACTGAAAACCAAAAAAAGTGTTTTTAACATAATGACGACCACTTTAAATTTGGCCCTCTACCGTGGTCAGCGGAACTGCAGCCGGCTCACCCCGGAACGCGGTTGCCTAATGCCGCGCATTTATACACGAACAGGGAAATCTTCACAATCCGACTCATACTGTGTACAAGCCGATACCTTTCTATGCCACACAGCGCAGTTCACTCATCGCTACCTCTCACATAAGTCGCACTAGCCAGGATTCAAGAGGTTTGTCTGTACTACTTTCTATATCTGCGTCATAGATCCCCGGGGTCGCCCATTAATACTGTGTTCTGCGACCTTAAATGGCGACGTGGTACTCTGTGATTGGAACAGCCGATCATGTATGTAGGGACGATCTGTCTTCCTCGTCAAGCAAAATGAGACAAAATAGTGACATTTATCTCCAATGACCACTAATTACGGACAGACAAGTAACGCCGTCCTCTCACGGAAGGGTGGCCATGAACAAAGGAGCGGGGAAAGATTTCGACAACCAGGTGTGAAAGGCTGGCACCAGACAAAAATAGAGGAACATGTTAATGTATGGGAATTATGTCAAAACAACGTGGTCAAAATTCATATACTTGAGTTTTAGACCTTGAAAAACATACATTGGCAGGGTAGTCCAACCTCTCAAGTCTCCACCCCCCCCCCAAAAAAAAATAACAAGACTGGCAATGAAAAGATACATTGCCATGGCGACGGTGGTTGGTGTTATGGTTATTTTTTGCATGACACTACTGCCATGATTTGATTATTTTGAGGAAGCCTTGGTACCTGTAAGTCTAGACAGATAAAGTGCACTCCTCCCCTTAGTGTATAGTGAACGAGCCCCGGGGTCACAGAAAGTAAGGCAACCGGGGCAGAGAGATCTTCTCAATGGTTTCCAAGAATGTGGGCATAGATGCAAACAGAGCTGGGAGACATTCCTGTGGACATCCTGTCACATGTAGGTCTAGCGGGTCTAGATTTGGGCTTATGCTATAGTAACTTCACCACGGAAAGGCACCGGAGAACGATGGACTCGCTTTAGTCTACTTTATTCGTTCCAGTCGCACACGACACATATAGCATAATACAAAGTCATACCAGATACCACTTATACAAAATAGGGGAGATACACATTCAGCCAGGAGGGGACAATTTAGCGATTGGTCCAGAAAGGTAAAGGGGGAATACAATTTAAGCACTTACTTACCGGCAACAGTTGCTTGCCGCGATACTGATCGTTACCGGGATGGCAACTGAGACCTTTTAGACTTAACTACATTTACAGAGTTACAAAGTATAGGAAGATGGCTGGCACGCCGCCCACGTGGAAGTAGCTCGGCTCCGGACCGCAGTGGTCGACCTCGGGATTCCTCTCGGTTCTCTCGACTGACCACGCGGTCTCGGAGTTCGTCTTAAGTCAAGAAAGTAATTTACATAGATAACGCCGAAAAGGATGATTTAGGTTCCGATTCGCTTCCACGTGGATAGGGCGTAACTGAGTGACGTAATGTTTTGCCAACTCAGCACTGGGGAACTTCTATGTGTTACGTCATATTTTGCTGACGCAGGGAAGGGGGAGTTTCATTTGCTACAATCCCATGCCTGTGGACCAAATTCATCTACGATTCCTAGAATTCTTGCAAACTGCACACAATACTGTACCAACAGGCTCCTCCATGACACGTCGCCAAAAATCCAACGCACCTAAACAATGCGAGAATATATTCTACCCGAATATTGAGAAGTGCCCACCACCACCCCTCTGGACAGCTGATGACCGCATGTAAACCTATATCTTCTTCAGCGAGCCAAGCAAAACAAACATTGCTGCAAGTCTGTTTTTTTTTCAACAAAATAAAAATGCTACAACCCTTACCTATAATATCCAATTCTAAAACAACTACATTTCCCAAGAAAAAGACTACTTTACACTTTACATGACATTGCCATCTCTAATACTGACCTTTGACCTCTATAATCCCCCCGAATGCTCCCAATGGATTCTACCAACACAGATGTACTTTCACTGTTTAGCTCGTCAATTTATCTACCACAAAAAACAACTTTCATTGGCTAATTGTAAATTTACTGGTTATTGTACCATACAATGTCGTAACCACATTGCACAGGTTCGATGCACGTTGCGGGCAGACAGTACTATTAAATCTGGCCATACGAACACAGGCTTCAATACACTAAAAGAGATCCTCATGAAAGTGCTTTCCCATTCTTCAATCTCTAAAATTCTTCTACACCAGGTAGCCACAAGGGTCTGCTTCCCAAATTATATAAAAGGACAACAGGGGTCGACCTGATCAAATTCCCGCCACAGCTGAGGATAGTAAACAAACCTCAACTTTGACCTACTTTTCCATGATATCCATCCGCCTGGCCAGACAAGACCTAACCACTCACATCTCTCACTACGCCCACAGAACTGGTAAAATAAACAAAACTTGACTGAAGTAGGAAAGAGTAGATCCTACCTGTTCCTTCCAGTCCAGAAATTTTCAAAATAGACCAAAACTTTCATGAGAAAATAAGGATTTTCAAAGGTATTAACAAGGTCATTATACTGTGTATAATATCCTTGGTAATTATACTGTGTATAATGTCCTTGGTAATTATACTGTGTATAATGTCCTTGGTATTAACAAGGCACTACAACTGCGCCACGCAATTGTGGTATCTGCCCTTTCCTAAACGGTCGACGCCATATTGCTGAATGGTCAATGTTTGAAAACGTATAAAAACACTTCTGTACAATACTACTGGGCAATGCCCCTCTCGGGGTATAGGGGACAGGACACTAATTCCAGCCCCAATTGGAATATGTGTTAAAAATACAAGAACTGAGCTGTCAAAATCACCTACTTCAGTGTTCAACGATTGCAAACTCATATTGACAGGGTAGTCCGACTTCCAAATTGTCCATTTAGTCCAAACATATCACATTTTGACCAGCTACAATAATAAGTACGATCCATGGAAACACAAAGATCATGACCTCTGAGGCTCTGATCCCACTGTATACTGTCTCTTATTAGTGTAACACACCTACCGGGACGGCCTGTTGCACTGGGCGGGGGAAGCTATTAGAGCCACCGAAGACACAGCCTGTCTGAACACCCCAACACCCCCGTAAGACTGGATATATACCAGTTCAATTCAATTTATTTAACCAGTAATTACAACTCAGGCTATTTTGGCCTGCTTTTCAGGTAATCCCGGATACACATAAAAATACACACAACAAATACACAGTACATAAACTATTTCTAAATACAACATCCAAAACATCAACTGTGTCAAGTCCTGCTTCAGGCTAGACCATGTTACCCAAGAGTTGCGACTTACCGCGTGGATTTCTCAGTAGGCCGATCACGGTAAGACTGGCGTCCGGGGTTATTCTTCTGCGTGTTTCGAGCACGGACAACAGAAACGTTTCCGGAAGACTTTAAAAAAAACTGAAGAGCCCTACTAAAATACCCAAGCCAAATATAAAAAAAAAACAGATCTCTTTAAGTTGACCTATATGTCCAGCTACCCTGGGCAACAGCGCTATTGTATCCACTTCCTTGGGATAGGTCGTCACACTAAAAGTGTGAGTGAGAGTGAGCCATTAGAAAGAGAACGTGGGACTCTGTGATTGGCAGAGCGGGCCTCCCTCCTCAGGTAAATGTAGTCTGCAACATAATAAGCGGCATTACATCTCGGTTCATCAATTAAGGACTGACAAAGGACGCTGTTGTCACTCGAGAAATACATTAGGGGTCGATTATCATCATCTTTCATCTTATAAGAATCGCACTTAAGAACGAAGGAACGGTGAAAACATCTTGACAAACATGTGCCTGTTTTGTTTCTTATTCACGTAGCTCATGTAAGATTTCTCACGTACATCACCACAAGTTCCTTGCACGTAGCTAGTATACTAGCTACGTGCAAGGAACTGTCTCCTTTAATTTTCTAGTTGAGTTCAGCACGTCACCGGAGGCTACTAATTACAAATGTTTGAGAGGGTGACCAGCTGCCATGTTACATCAGAGCTGGATTAACAGAAACGTATCTGCAAGACTTTCAAAAAACTGGAGAACCCTACTAAAATACCCAGGCCAAATATCCCCCAAATAGATCATCTGTTTAATCCAAGTTAACGCAAATGTCCACCTACCCTAGCCTCTACAAGGCACCGGGGATCGCTGTAGAAATAATAGAAATTGGCCGAAATAAAGGAATAATATACCAGGGGAGCTCGATGTAGCCCGCCAGAGAAGATTCTAATTCGCGACCCACGGAGCCTGTGCGGAGTGTACTTGTGAACATATGGATATAATATAAACAGTCATCTCTCGTAAGTCAAAGCTTTGGGGACAATACATGTACGACAATACGAGCATTATTATGAAAAAATTATTTTTGTCGCGTTTTGCTGTCCTTCTCCACAGACACAGCCACTTCCCTGCACACACACCAGGCTGCGTTTCCGCTGGGCGCTGGCGGGTTTATTTCTTAACTGATCTTCAGTGCTGATTTAGGTTCTTTGTACGAATATTGGGGGGATTAATTTTATATCGTTTGAGGTAGCGACTCCGCACAGGCTCCGTGGGTCGCAAATTAGATCTTCTCTGGCCGGCTACCTCCCCTAGTATATTATTCCTTTATTTTGGCCAATTTCTACTATCTTTACAGCGATCCCCGGTGCCTGGTAGAGGCTACACCTACCCCGGATAGATCGTCCTGTCCAAAGTTGTGTGAGTGAGACTGAGGCATTTAAAGACGTGATTGATCAAACTTGGAAGGGTCAAACTTTCCCTTTCAAGCAAATGTAGTCTGTAAGACAGATACCATTAGTGTTAACACCACTCATTCGTGCGAGGAACTGTTTTTCTCCTTTAATTAAAATCACCTGTCACCGGAGGCTACTAATTAAAAGTGTTTGAGAGGGTCAGAGAACAAGTAAAGAGACTCTTTCTACACAACCAAGTCTTTTTTCAGCCACCTCTGCCGAAACCTCGGCTGAATAAAAGACTTGGTTGTGTAGAAATAGTCTTTTTATTCAGTGACGTACCAACTTGATGATTTTTTTTTATATTCCAACATCTACTCACAAGACGTGGTGACGGCACACTAAAGTGGTTTTCAACTTATATTAATGCCGCCACCAACACGGGACAGTACAAGACTCATTTTCACCTGAGCGAAGTGAGAAAAGTCCTGTAAAGTGCCTTTCCCAAGGGCACAAGATCGGTGGCATGTCAGGACTCGAACCCAGGACCTCTTGATTTCGAGTCGAGCACTCTGCCGCCACGTCACACGACCCCACTGAACTATTGACCTGGCAAAGATGGGCAAAGATGTCTGTTGCCATGCCGGAACGTGGATGGCAGATAAATATTAAATCAACATAATCACGTTTCAACATATTTTCGTCATTATTTCACTTTTCTTCATCTTCGTCACATTTCTGAAGAATGTTTTGTGCACACAAACAGTCCGCTCGAGTTGTCTGGTAATGTAAAGGCTATTAACCCACATCGAGGGCCTACCACCCTACACTGGTCGAGCAACTCAAGGAAGGCACGTGCGCACAAAATCTTCGTAAGAAACGTCAAACTTATGACGCAAATATATTGAAAAGTAATAGTAAATGTTGATTTGAGGATATACTGAAAGGAAATAAAAGAAAATAAAGAATAGACTAGTAAAACCACGTGTGATCGAGATCAGCTTCTGTAGAAACACTCATACCTTTCAAGTATAATTATATAATTAAGAACTTAGTCTATCTTTTGGGACATCAGCAAACTGACGTGAAATGTTATTCCTTGAGTGCATTAAAATATGGTAAAGATGATTCAGAGGTTATAGAAACTGATGAATTGCCAACTGGTACTCGGGCCACTGAACAGTAATTATATAACTCACGCACCAGTAATTCACAAAAGAGACACTGGTCAACCATTTTGTGCACATGGTTCTTCACAAAAAACACATGTCATAGGATTATATGATTCACGCACCAGTAATTCACAAAAGAGACACTGGTCAACCTTTTTGTGCACATGGTTCTTCACAAAAAACACATGTCATGGGATCAGCTTCATATTTCACATGAGGTATTATATAATTATAACCTTGGTCTGTTTAATTAAGCATCAACAAACAGAGGTCATGATCCCTTCAACATTGCAATAAAATATGGTATAAAGATGAGGTTTTAAAAATCATGCTGAAATACCAAATGGCACCCCGGCCCCTGGACAATAATTAACATAGCAGCAATGCACAAAAGACGCTGGTCCACCATTTTGTGCTCACTTTCCTTCAGTTTTGTTGTCTATACAAAAACAGCCTGCAGTGGGTTCCCACTGATGAGGGATCATTAGTGTAGTAATTGCACAGACCGGTAGATAAAAGCATATGTCAGGGGGTCAGCATCTTTGGAAACACATCTTTCACATGAGGTATAATTATATAACTATGAACTTAGTCTATCTTTTTGGACATCAGCAAACTGAGCTCAGATGTTATTCCTTGTGTGCATTAAAATATGGTAAAGATGATTCAGAGGTTTTATATAAACTGGTGAAGTATCATCTTGTACTCGGGCCACTGAACAGTAATTTTAGGCACCTGCAAATCCATTTTAACTTGAAACTATTAGGTTAGGATAATCAACTTTCAAATTCCGATCAATGTATGCACGCTTGTTTGTTAACTCCAAAGTCCCACGAAGAACAATAAAATGACTTAAACAATAAAGCATTCAAATTATTCTGTTACATTTCCGCCTATCATTTTAATTATTTGAACCCTACTACACATTTTCATCAGGTTGGTGAATGAATGATAGAATAGCAAATTTCCACAGTAAAAAACAAGAAATGGGCAATGCCTTCAAGTATTAGAGTTATCAAGCAAGGATTGGGGTGTTCGAAAATTCATCCTAGAACTATCGCAGAGTGGAACTCGCTGTCACCAAGTACAGTAGGTGTATCATTAAATAGCTTTAAACAGTGTTTAGAGTTAGGCGTTCAAGGGTTAATTACGCCAAGTGCCTGCAAAGCTGGTGTGTAACGCCGAAGGGCGGTTATACCGGCTATACAGGTGCACAGTTTGACAAGAGCCTTCGTAATTCTGAATTTTATTCATGACTTTTTCTAGATCGAAAGTTTCTGGTTTTATTACTTTCAATCAGAAGCCTGCTGCGTGTCCGTCCTTCCTTGAATCTGAGTGTGCGAATATCGCAGTACCCTCCTGTATGACGGCCTGCAGCACGGCTATGGTGTTGGAGTTCCTCGTCTTGTGCATCTCTGACAGGCGATCAACGACTTCCTGCAGTAAGAAGAAAAAAAACTGTAAATCTTTAAATAATTCAATCAGGTTGGTAAACAAATGAATAGCAAAGTTATTAGATATTCTGACTGGTTTACTGTGCACTGACGCTAGATGTTACATGGTGCATAGTGCACTAAGGGTGTTACAGGGTTCACAGTGCACTGTTACTTGGTTCACAGTGCAATTAAGCTAGTTACGGAATAAAAAAAAAATTAAGCTAGTTTTTACTGTTAACAATGCATATCCAAACATAGTGCAATTGTGACATACATGGGCATTGTTACATAATACAACAGTGAACTATGTAACACCTTTAGTGCACTCTGCATCAAGTAACATCTAGTGTCACGTCAGTGCACAGTAAACCAGTCAGAATTGCCCTGATGAAGATGACAGACGGTCATCGAAATGTCGGCTCGTAAAAAATAAATGGTTGTGATGAAAGAACTTTGCTATTGTACATCTTGCAGAAATTCCAGGGACAAAGTTCCAAAGAGGCTGTATATTGCTAGCTCCATGTTCGTCTATCAAAGTGTAGACACCAGGCGTAGAAGACCCGGACCCGGAAACAAAAAAGTATTATAAAAGACAAAACACAAAATAAAGTTTAAAAAAATAATCATTAGTACTGTTTATTTGTTTTCACCACAATTCACCACAAGTACAAAGATACAAGTGGAAGGGAGGACAAAACAGGTGTATTGACACCTTTACAAGTTGTCCTCCCAAACACAACATGAATACAGCTGTGTTACCGCTGTGTTACCAGTGTTTCTCTCAGGATGTGGGAAGGACATCTCCGCCCAGTTATTACTGACTGACGGTGAAGACCGTTATCCAGATACTATTGTAAACGCTAGTGTGTGTATCTGATGCACGCTGTCCTTTGGGAAGGACATTTCAGCCCAGTAAAATAACTGACTAATGGTGAAGACCGTTATCCAATTATATTGTAAACGCTAGTGTGTGTATCTGGTACACGCTGTCCTTTGGGGAGGACATTTCAGCCCAGTAATTACTGACTAACGGTGAACACCGTTATCTAGTTACTATTGTAAACACTAGTGTGTGAGTATCGGGTGCACACTGTCCTTTGGGGAGGACATCTCAGCCCAGCTATTACTGACTAACGGTGAACACCGTTATCCAGTTACTATTGTAAACGCTAGTGTGTGTATCTGGTGCACGCTGTCCTTTGGGGAGGACATTTCAGCCCAGTAAATAACTGAATAATGGTGAACACCGTAATCCAGTTACTATTGTAAACGTTAGTGTGTGTGTGTATCGGGTGCACGCTGACCTTTGGTTCGAATGGCCTTTCCCCCTCAGTGTAGAACTTGTGAGGCATCAGGGCGTGGTGCAGACGGGGCAGCTCTATCGCTGACGCCAGGCTCGTGCCGAAGCGGAGGTAATGCATTGCCGCCTATTCAAACAGAAAATAGGATATGTTTAAGTTTAAACTTTTGATCCAACACAGCAAAACTTTCGATCCAAAGTTCTCACACCTAGAGCTTTCGACCAGTCACTCTGGTCTCCCTCAGTAGACTGACCCAGTGGAGCTTGTCACGTGGCTTTTTGGAGTGTAACGTCAACACGGGGTCAAAGGTATCTGGTAAACGATTTCGGCCCCCGTCGCGGTTAAGTGAAGGGTGATGGGCCCTGATGTAAATAGCTTCTTTCACCCCTCTCAGGAAATAGTCTTTTTCAGTGTCCAATATTCTTACAGTGTCAAGTGAAACAAAATACCCAGGTGACTCTATGTGGGTGTGCTGTGACGCTTCTGACAAATCGGATATTTGGAGAACGAAAGACACTGGGCAGTTAAAATAGCTTTGTGCACCAGGTGAAAAAGGCATTGCCGTATGCCTCGCTAGGGACGAAGAGAGTAATTAATAAGTACTAAGTAGTGTGTAGTAGAGGTGAAAAATACTCAAGCTTACCGACATCTTGCACACACAGTCATCCCTCATTTAGACATCTGGAGCAGCATAAAGTTCCCGTTTAGAACTTTTATTCAACTTGTCTTTAGCCTTTGTACACTTGAAGAAGCCACACAGGTGAAACCGGTCGTGTGACAGGCTGAATAAAAGTTCCAAACGGGAATTATGCGGCTCTAGATGTCTTACTGGGGGGCGACTGCGTTTGCGAGATGTCGGTTAGCTTGAATATGATTCCCTTCTACTATATTCTAAGTACTAAGTAGTGGCAAGAAATCCATGAGTGTCTCACAAATGTTAAGGCCGTCTCCACTTTATTCCCTCCGGCTGCCCCCATCACCAGCCTGACGTCACCGGTGCTGTTCAGCACGATGAAGGGAGACATGGACGACAGCGGCCGCTTGCCTGGTTCGATGAAGTTCGCTGTGGGACGGGAGGGTAGCGAACATTCTGATGATGCGTGTTTAAAGTTAAAACTTTTGTTCCAACACAAAAAAATTCTCTCACCTAGAGCTTTCGACCTGGTCGACTCTGGTCTTCCTCAGTAGCCTGACATAGTGAAGCTTGTCACGTGGCTTCTTTGAAGTGTGACGTCAACACTAGGTCAAAGGTATCTGGTAGACGATGTCGACCCCCGTCGCGGTTCAATGTAGGGTGATGGGCCCTGATGTATACGGCTTCCTTCACCCAGACACCCTTCTACCGGGTACCTTTGACCCAGTGTTGACGTCAAACTTCAAAGAAGCCACGTGACAAGCTTCACTGGGTCAGTCTACTGAGGAAGACCAGAGTGACTGGTCGAAAGCTCTTGGTGAGAGAATTTTTTGTGTTGGAACAAAAGTTTTAACTTTAAACATATTTGTAACTAACAATACAGATGAACTTTCATGATATTCTGGTGAAGATTTAACTTTCCTGTTTAGCCTGAGTGTCAGCCTTTTTATCTTTCGTCGATCTGCTCCCCACGATCGGCTAGTGGCAGTAGCGGATCTTGGGGAGCAGACAAAAGCTACAAAGGCTGACACTCAGTCATAGCCTGGTTAGACTCCTTTGCAGACATCCAAGAGCGGCAGCGGTTATTATTATCCACTGCCTTCAAAGAAGAAGTCGAACCCCATAACAGCTAGCGTAGTAGTAGAAGTAGAAGTTTTTTCCAGACAGTTGTTACCTGTCTCCTGTTACTGTATTGCAATGAGTATTATACTTGATTGTAAAATCAATACGCCTTCGGGCATGATTTTGCAAATAAAGTTATAATTATTATTTGGAGTGGGACTTTTTTTACACGTGTTGAGGTTCTTTAGTGCGGCAAAGGGAATTACGCCTCTCCAACATCTCTCTAGCACGGGCAATACAGCTCTATTCTCGGATACATATCTCCCCAAACCAAATACTAGCGGAAACAGGTATTCTACGTACATGTTACTTAGTTACAAGTGAGTAAAAACTATTTCCTGGCCTTTTGATGTATGTAGGGCCCCATCACCGTTTCTACATAGTCATTGGGCCACAAAGCAAAACTACAGGAGGGGGCTAGCATATTTTTTTCTTTACTTTTTATAATTCTGCATTTCTTGCACATTCACTGAAACTCTGTATCTCATTGCAAGTAAGGGAGACTTTATTTGAGACAGTTTGGATTACCTGCACATCCAGGAAGGTAATAGGGTATTTTCATTCCCGGAAAGTTGAAGTCCCTCATCAGGTTGTTCAGAATGACTCCTGTAGATGCGGAGCGAAACGCGGCACCAAAGCTGGGAACAAAACAAGTTATTTTGTCTTTAAGTTTTTATTTTCTTTTAACACACGACGAAGACAGAATCTGTTATTGAGCCCTTCGGAGCTTGAATATGCAACAAAGTTCATTATTATCTATAAGACTACCACCTTTATGCCCATTGTCTTAGTAATAGTTAAGATAGAAGATCATGTGTATATCAGCAATCGCAAACTTTTGCCGGAAATTTGCACTGGTATGGAGATTAACGTTGGTAACGCTAACCTCTCGATGATACGTGTGTTTGTGTTTTGTTATTTTTGGTCAGCGCCCGGCCGGGTCTCCAATATGAATAGAGATGTGTGTCTAGCATTATGAATTCCAAATCCCTTAGCTTTCATTCTCAGGGCAAACTAGAAAGGAAACATTTGCAAAGCAAATGCATAATGTTTACCTTCGCATATTTTCTGGTCTGTTAATAGATATTCTTACCCAAACACACACACACACACACACACACACACACACACACACACACATATATATATATATATATATATGTGTGTGTGTGTGTGTGTGTGTGTGTGAATATATATATATATATATATATATATATATATATATATATATATATATATGATTGTATATATATGGTCAGACAGGAGTCTAAATCCCTCCTGCTATAAAATTGTAACATGATGTAACCCAACACTAGTTACCATGGTGACAGACGTATGGTTCAGGTCATTAACCTTATTGGTTTGGAGAGGAAGAAGAAGAGGAAACAGAGCAAAAACAATATGTTTTCCTTCGGTAAACATGATAATAAAAAAGTAACAGACTACTTCTTACTATCTGTTGATGGTGCTTGAGACGGACACGGCGTCTCCGCCCGGCGCCAGGACCGACACGTGGGTGGTCCCGCCGTCCTGAGGCACGTAGTACACCGGGTCGTAGTACCGCCAGTCGTGCGTCTCCGTGTCGCTGATCCGCTGCCTCAGGGAGTCGGCGAACGACTTTGACGTCATCTTCTTCACTACCTATATAGAAAAGTAAAGAAGGGTAGTCACGGCGTCTTTTAAGGCAGTAGGGGCAGTGTGTTGCCGTTGCAATGTGTCTAGATAAGTGTATTGGAAGGCGGAGCCCATCCCACTCCTTCCGATGTCTTTTACGTCATCAACCAAAGCCATGTATCCATTTCGGCGAAAGACCTGGGCGTCATATTCTTTACTACCTGTATAGGAAAGGCTAACTTTAAAGTGAGGCCTTTTTTGGCTTTAGGGGCAGTGGGCTGCTAGTACAATGTGTCTAAGGCAAAGTATTGGAAGGTGGAGCCCATTACCCTGAAGCCCATTTAAAAGTCGTGTAAAGTGACTTTCCCAAGGGCAAAAGATCGGTGGCATGCCAGGACTCGAACCCATGCTCTCTTGGTTCCGAGTCGAGCACACTGCCGCTACGCCACACGACCCCACTAGAAGGGTTACTAGGAGACATCTCCTCACCTCCTTCACGTCAACAAAGTTGGGATCGCCCAGCTCCGTTTTTCTGGCGAATGTGAACTTGAAGGCCTCGAGCATCCTGTGGTACGTCAGGACCTGGTTATCAACCCCGTCCACACTGGAGGCGTTCAGACCGTAACCTGCATATGGAAACAAGTGTTATGAAGCAGATTTAAACTGCAATTTCCAACACAACAAATTAGACTCACCAAAATTTCGACTGTACAACTCCAGTCTTTGTCAAGGAATGAGCAATCCATCGCTTCCGTGACGTCACTCAGATAACACACGTGACTCCGTGAGCAGTAGATCATAGGTTGCAGAAAGTCTGTGGCTCCCCCCCCCCGTCTCTGTTGAGGGATGGTTGCAATGCCCTGATGTAGATGGCCTCACCACTCCCAATGAAAAAAGTGGTCACTTAAAAATGCTTTGTCCAGAAGTTTGTCTGTACTCTTCATTACATTTTAACCGGCCTAGAAAATTAAACAAACCAGCCTACCACAACCACCACCGCTATCAGCCTAGTGCTACAAATACTACCATTACCACTAATACTACCAAAATGCATTGTTCCGAAAGAAATTCTTTGCATTGCAACAGTCCTGAAAATTGAAACAAACCACTACCATTATTATTAATACCTACTCAACTACTATTACTACTACTACTACTACTACTACTACTACTACTACTACTACTACTAACTAGTACTTCTACTACAAAATGTACTGTCTACTACTACTACCACTACTACTACTACTACTACTAACTACTACTTCTACTACAAAATGTACTGTCTACTACTACTACTACTTCTACTACAAAATGTACTGTCTACTACTTACTACTACTACTACTACTACTACTACTACTACTACTACTACTACTACTACTCCTTACTACTTACTACTACTACTACTTATACTACTACTACTACTTATACTACTTCTATAACAGCTGCAGCTGCTGCTGCTACTACTATCATTACTACACTACTGCTGCAACTACTACTACTACAACCTTACCCTAAACATTAACCCTAACATCAATACTGCAGTAACTATTTCTCACCGTCCCAGATGTTGAGCATGAGACTTAAAACAGCGCCCCCTCCCGGTGGAGGCGGGGATAGCACCGTCAGTCCACCCTCTAGGGAAATCTTCAGCGGGTCCGAAACTTCCACCTGATAGTCACGGAGGTCTTGCTCAGTGATGATGCCCCCTTGTAAAGATACAAAGTCAGTACAAGGTCAGAAATGAACAGCATTTTTTCTGTGTCAATTTCGAATGTGTCAATGCTTCGTGGGAAAGGTTTACATTATATCAGTATAGGCAACGGATGCGATAAACGACTAGGTTTTAAAAGTATTTTCACATGATGTGTGGAACCGTAGACAGCGTTGATGAAGGTTAGACATCCAGGTATTATAATAAGATACGCCAAAAAGCAGTTACTCAAGCAACTGGATATAATTTTAGAAATGGTCAGACGTTTCAGCTAGTATCCAGTAGCTTTCGTCAGTGACACAATCACCCAGCTGGTCAGTCAGTCACTGACGAAAGCTAGTGGATACTAGCTAAAACGTCTGACCGTTTCCAAAGTCATATCCAGTTGCTTGAGTAACTGCTTTTAGTCGTAGACTGCGTTACTCATGATCAGGCTTTAGCACAAGCATATCACAACTATCACCGCTATCAGCCTAGTGCTACGGATATGTCAATTGACTCTTGTCAAGGTCAAATATCAGGGTCACATGTGAAGGACCAATATGAAGGTAAAGTTTCGAGGTCAAGTATCAAGGTCAAATGTCCGTGTCATGTTAAGATGTTGATTGGCAGATGAAGAAGACCTTGTTGACATAGCCTGCAGTTTGGGTCAACAAGGACTTCGACCAAAGGGTGTGACGGCTTTAAAATCATGCTATCATTGGGAATACGTGTGTTTGAGTTTGTCCATCTGAAGTGAGATGTAAGCTGGAAACCTGCGTCCTGTATGTCCTTTGCCAGGTTCCTGGCGATCGGGCCGGTGTAGAAGGCGTCTGCACCTCCATCGGCAATCGCACGGAGCGTTTCTGCAAGCCTGGGCCGCCTCATCGTCATGTTCACACCCAGGACGTTGTTGTTCTCGTCGCACAACACGTCACTGGATGGGGGAAAGGTGAAGACACGTTAAACACTGGCCCTTCATCGCGTTTGGTTAAACGTTCTTTCATCTATAAGTCCGGGAAAGGTAGACAACCCTAGGAAAATAGCCGGAATTTACCTGATCTAAAGATATGGTCCGCCATCTTGGATTTTGGTCAATGACGTCATCAAATTAGCATAATTTACGCATAATTATTAATAAAAATTACATAACATTATATAAGATTTCATTAATGCCAGAAAGCATGTGTAAGTTAACATAAAAGCCTGAAATTGCATTTTTAAAGTCAAAATTACTGATTTTTGCAAAATAAATACTTGTCAGAAACCCGTTGCCATGGCAACACGAAAAATATTAATCTATCTCACTGCTATAAAATTGTTGGCATGAATATTTTTAGAAAAATTCACCAAGTCTGGTGACCCTAGCCCACGCCATTCGGACGTTATTCGACATCAAAGTTGGCGTGGGCACTTTTAGCCCCCCTCCCCAGTCTAGATAGGGTTAAAGAAACATCAAAGGCATTATTGAGTGAAGCCAGATAAGACAAGAAGAGTAGGATTTTCGTATATAGTAATTGACATCTTCGCGGCCGTGTAACGCAAATAAACCTAAGTTAAAAGTACAGGACTTGTTAGACATGTTATAGCATGGATAACTGGGCGCTCTGGCAGCAAGGTTGTCTCTGACTCACCACAAGTGGTTCTTTGGATCACTGATGAACTCTAGGTTCTTACTGATGGCCTTGTTCAACGGCCGGCCGATACAGAAGCCCTGTTCAGCCATCTGTATAGCCGGTTGGAACAGGTCCTTCCACGGTAACTTCCCGTGCCGCTGGTGCGCCTCCCAGAACCCCCGGACCTGGCCCGGTACGGCCACAGCCAGCCCGCCTGCAGAACACATAATACACCAATTTCACACTTCCCATAATGCCTAGTAACGGTCACGGATATGACGTAAGACCACACCCTCCCCCTTCCTCGATGTAATATTTCCAATAAGTTCTATCGACAAACTGGTCAACTATTGTTTTGAATTATTTCTCTAGTATAAAGCGCATGCCATAATTGCATTTTTGTTGGAATTAGAGAAAATGACGTACCTTCTATCGTTCTACCTTCTACCGAAGACTCTCCTACTCGCACGGTCGCATTACGTATATTAGAACGATAGAAGGTACGTCATTTTCTCTAATTCCAACAAAAATGCAATTATGGCATGCCCTTTATACTAGATAAATAATTCAAAACAATAGTTGACCAGTTTGTCGATAGAACTTGTCGGAAATATTACATCGAGGAGGGGGGTGGTCTTACGTCATATCCGTAACCGTTACTAGGCATTATGGGAAGTGTGAAATTGGTGAATAGAGCAGCTGCCTTGTCCTGCCTTGTTGCTCCTACAATTCTTGTGCAAATCAGTACTTTACTGCAACATTAAGCGAGCTTAAAGATCAAGTAAGGATACGTTTATGTTTAAGTAGACTTTACGTTGTTCATAAAAAGAGTGTAAAGACTGTGGCATTTACGATGGCTTAAGTGTGACTTAAATACTGCTTAATTATATTGAAATATTTGAGCCTTGTTTACGAACACCATGAAGCATGCTTAAATATCGGTTTTCGTGCAGTGATAAACTTGATCATGAGTTTTACCTACAACTCGACAACTTTAATTTAGCTGTTAATACTTAACTGTGCTGTGTTATGTATCATCATAAAACCTCAAATAGTACGTCATTTGCTTGTGTGACTAGCAACATAAATTTTGACATGATTCCGGTGATTTTGGCAATGTCTGGCCTAGAGGCTATATACCCCCAACAGCACCGATTATTTAGCCTCTCACAGGCTTCGGGAGGCGGCTGGAGAGAAGAAATCGGTCAAATAGAGAGATAACATGCCAGGGGAGTTGGTCCGAGAGAGAGGACTGTTTGCCGCACCCGAAGCCTGGTAGAGACTACCGACTATTTTCCTGCCTCACCAAAAGATGCACTGATGTTGTTACTTCCAAACATGTGTGTGGAGGCTCTGGATGGGGCATTTCCACGTGCGTTGATGACCTGGGCCGTGCCTGTCTCTTTGTTGTATATTGTCATGATTAAACCCCCGCCGATCCCCGCGCTGTGGCCGTGTACCAGCTCCACACAGGCTAACGCCGCGATGGCGCTATCCACAGCCGAACCGCCCTTCTTTAGAATGTCCCTACAAAATAAACACAGATGACATACTGTCAGATAACATTACTTTTGTGCATTCTGTTTATATCTTGTTCTTAAACAAGATATAAACAAGAGGACTGGTATTTTGCATTAATAGATCCTGGTGCGAAGTGCCACAGTATAAACACAAAACTGCATGCCATAAACAACAATCATTGATTATATAGAATCCAGTCACCACGTACCTGCCTATGGTAGAACACTCCAGTGCGTCAGCGGCGACCGCCCCGTGTGTGTACGGGCCTCCGGTGAGGTCCAGCCCGCCCGGCTGGGGACGCAGGCACGGTGGTCTCGCGGCCGCGGTCGCGTCTTGCCGTTGGCGCCATTCCTTCAGCAGTAGACTGATCACAGCAGCAAGTAGCGTGATTGTGACAACGCCTCGGACGGTGACAGACTCCATGCTTGCATCGGACGACTATTTCTAAACATATCAAACAAATCTATCAGTTTACGTACCGCATTATGTTTTGAAGCTCGAAGATGATCGCGTGTGCGTGGTCAAATTGACTAATCGACGCCGTAGGCGCTGTGGAGATTGTCTGCATTTCGCTTCAAGCTACACTTTCTTTATAATTACATGTGCGTGCGTGTCACGGTTTAAAAACTGAAAACTGCATTTAAGATAGTATTTTCTTACGTTCTCATGGAATGTGCTGTCTTATATCACTGCATTTAAAACAGTGTTTTCTTACGTTTTCATGGAAAGTATTGTCTTATATCACGTGTTTGGAGATCTGTTCGCAAGCTATGGCGAAACAGGTGACCACTTGTGTCACTACAGGTACATAATGGGGGAGGGGTCAAGAGGTTAATTACCCTTCCACAGGTTCTATGAAGGCCGCACAACACAGTATTTATGGGCGAACCCAGTAGTCAAAAGTAGTCCGGGCACAAAGTAGTGCTGCATAATACTAGAGAAGGGTGCAGAGATTGTTTTGTGCATGGCATCGAGATAGAACCTGTGGTAAATGTTAGAGGAATACGTCAGTTTTGAGATTGTAAAAGTTGAATTATGGTGCGTGTTCAGTCGGCATACATTTGCGCTTGGATACTTGTACCGACTAGTACTGTGCATCGTCTGCAGTTCCATGACCTCCGCAGTGGCGCTAATAAAAGAGGGCATGAGAAGAGAACAAGCCGGCAAATCTAAGCTCATTTTCACACATTTTGTACACTACACTCTGAAATTAAACATATAAAATTTTGAACTTTGCTTGTGCACCCTACTATAATTTTTAGTGAGTCACTTTGGGGTCCTTAACTATAGAAATCCCCGTAGGGCTAAAACTGTGTTGTGCGTCCATAATGGGGGGAGGGGGTCAAGAGGTTAATTACCCTTCGACAGGTTCTATAAATCGGCCTGGAGTGCATGAAAGAAACAAGGGAAAGTGTCAAAATATTGGTACTCCTCCCGCCTTGGCTACAGCCAGAGTCTATTACCTTTCGACGTGGGGTCGAGTGGCGTAGCGGCAGAGTGTTTTGCAGAGTGCTCGACTCGGAATCAAGAGGTCTTGGGTTCGAGTCCTGACATGACACCGATCGTGTGCCTTTGAGAATGGCACTTAACACGACTTCACTTAACTGAAGTGAAAATCAGTACTTTCCTGTCCCGTATTTGTACTCTGTGTTGGTGGCGGCATAAAATAAGTTGATATAAATTGAGTGTGCCGTCGCCATGTTTGGTCATGAAATGTTGGTATTAAGAAAAATTACCTTTCGTTTCAGAAACAGGGTTGAATTAAAGGAAGATCATAAAATAAGGGTAGTTTTTAGACGTTACGATACAAATCACTGTAACGTATCAAGGTTTGATACTTGGGTCTACCTAAATACCTCAACCGACCTCAACCGACCTCAACCGGCCTCAACCGACCGCAACCGACCGCCTATTGGGTTAATATGCAGTATACATGGCTAACAATCTTTTCCAACGCTCTGGATACATTATTTATGCTTGTATGAATGAAAAAAAAACAGTGTATTTGCCAGTTTTAAAAGTTATTCCTCTGGTCTGTTGGATCGATATCTTTGGGCCTGCATGCGGAATCTCTGTACACCTTTTGCTTCAGTACAGGCAACAGAACGCAAAGATGTTGGTTTATAAATCATAGTAAAGCACAAATACTACCATAACCATCTCATAATAGCTATATACCGAGTGTTTTCCAGTCTGACATCCAAGCTGCTTAGCACGTACGCCTACCGGCTTGACCTCCATTGACCTCAAGGAGGAACGCTCCGCGGAACGTGAAACCAGAGGAATAACTTTTAAAAACTGGCAAATACGTCAGAGTTACAGTGTTTTTTTTTTCATTCATACAAGCATAAACAATGTATCCAGAGCGTTGGAAAGGGTTGTTGGCCCATGTATACTGCATATTAACCCATTACGCGGTCGGTTGCGGTCGGTTGAGGTATTTAGGCATACCGTTGATACTTAAGCTAGTTTTTACTGATTACAATGCATTTCTGAACGTAGTGTAGTTATTACATACATACTAGGCATTGTTACATCATAGGGACATATGTGGTTCCAAATGTAAAGTGTTTCTATATATGATATAAAATTTGTTAACTGACAATACTGAGCTATCGCAGTCCCAAATAGAAATTATCAAAAGGCTTGTCACATCTCTTTTGTTAGGAATCATAATAGTTCAAACAATAAGAAAATGTAACAATGCCGCTACGCCACACGGCCCCACAAGATTGGAGATTAAAGTTGAAGTCCCGTGTTCTAGGGACAGGCACATGTCTAACACAAACACCCGACGTGGTGTGGCGGCTGCTGACGGCCTTAAACTGTTCAAGTCTTTTAATTTTACTTGATTTATTGAAATTGCAACAGTGCAATACACGCGGAACATAGGCAGCTGTTGTTGTGTCCCACACATAGAAACGAATACAGGACAGACAATACTCATTTTCACCTGAGCGAAGTGAGGAAAGTAGTGTAAAAGTCGTGCCTTTCCCAAGGGCACAAGATCGGTGGCATGTCAGGACTCGAACCCATGACCTCTTAGTTCCGAGTCGAGCACTCTGCCGCTTCGCCACACGACCCTAAATTCTAGTCTTTTCAAACAGTCATGATAGCACATGTAACACCTTTAACCGCCAGTTTATGTCATTGAGTAATAACGTCTCTACTTTAAACACTATGGGTAAATAATTAATGTCTCAATGTAGATTGGCAAACCTTCTGCATAGATTTAGAATCTGTACAGTAAATATATCCCCACCTGGGAGCCACAAAGGGAAAGGAGGTGTTGGTAGTATTTCGGCGCCGATCCCCCATAGAATCACATGTCGCGGCTAGGAAACAAGTCTAACCAGTTTAGCTAATCAAGAGAAAGTGTTAAGATGTCCTGTGTGACCTCTGACATGGGAGTGACTACGAACAAACATCACATTTCAGTGAAGCATAGAGTATAGTTTTGCATGGTGCAACCGTCTACTTGGGTAAACAACTACTAAGTATTAGGCCTTTCACGCATCGACAGGTTGGGGGTTTGAATCCCACCGCCCAGAGTGGGTTTATGTCCAACAATAGGTACTACCACTCTACACAATGTGCAGACAACTTCTTCAGAGCTTTGATATGGTTCGGGGATGATTAGATGAGTGTCAGAGTTCAGGGGTCACTAGAGCAGAGGAACGAAAGGCGAATTTCCCACTAGGGCCACACCAATTTAATTTCTTGGTTAACGGATTTTTCTAGGAAAATAATGGAGCGGGCGGGTGAAAAAATATAAAAATAAAAAAAGGCCTAGGCATACTATTATGGCCCAAAATGGTACGATAGGAGCCATGAAGTCAACACACCAGGCTGGTTCATAATTTAACCAATGAATTTTGAACTTTTAATGATACCATTGCATTGAAAGATAGAATAACTGTAACAACTAGGATGAAAAGGACTGTTTTCAACTGTTCAGGGCAAAATATGAGCATTTTGCAGTTGATTCTGGATTTTATTTTTATTTTTATTTGCAAATCAGAAAAAAATGAAGCGGGCGAATCCGATAACCACGAAATTAAATTGGTGTGGCCTAGGAGAGAATTGTACGAATCGAACCGATTAAATTCGCTCTGATCCGGCTTCGATTTGGACATGAAAGTCATCGCGCATAATGGAATGAAGTCTAACAAGTTCAGACAACCATAATTAAATCGTCGACGTATCATCTGTGACATGGGAGTGGCTACGAACAAATATTACAGCTTGCTTTTAAGTGAAGCCATACATTCGCAATGATTTTAGAGCAGCTAAACTGGAAATATTCTGAATAAGGCAATATATTGACACATACTGCTTCACATTAGCACATTTCAATCATTATTTCATACGTTGGGTACTTAAAACTGTAGAAACAAGCCCCAAGATGAGTCCTTTATTTTATGGGTGGTACCCTAAAAATCAGCCAAGGGCCCTTCCAGTAACTATTTTCCGTCAGAATTTTGGATATTTTTGCTCCATGCTGGTCAATCTACATTAAGAGAGTATAGTTTCAACTCAATATGTAGATAAGTGACTAGAATATTGACTTGAAAAACATCGTGTGTCCAAGCCCTAAAAACTGCACTGGATGCCTTTAAGAACCAGATTAATTGGATGGGTAGGTAGGTAATTAGATGGTACATGGTGGTCAGAGTTCAGAGGTTATCCGGAACTAGTCCTGAAGGAAACATGCAGGCTATAGCGAAGCACCTGTCTGTCGCTGCTGTAGCTTTAGTTATAGCCTTTCTTGTCCAAGTCTACCAAAGACAAAGTCCCAGCGAGAATCTAGCGGGAAGACTGTGCCATGGAGCCCGGCCTTCTGACAGGGACGCCGCCGGAGGACCGTACAACCACGGCGCGGTAGCCTCCGACTCAGCCGTGTGCTCACAGATCGGCAGGTACGCTAATTATTAGTCCCATGGGAAAATATTGTGGATCCGGTTTTCAGACCTAGCCTCTACCAGGCTTCGGGAGGCGGCTGGAAAGAGTAGAAATAAGCCAAATAGAGGAAGATAACATGCCAGGGGAGTAAAGCCGGGTGCGGCAAAATGTTCTCTCCTATCAAAAAAACTCCCCTGGCATGTTATCCCTCTATTTGACCGATTTATACTCTTTCCAGCCGCCTCCCGAGGCCTGGTAGAGGCTATTCCAGACCGACTCTTCTAAGAAACTGCCGATTGTAGCATTTTGTTGTTGAATCGTACGTACTTCATTTCGTTTTCGTATGTAAATTTTAGTATATTGTTTTACTCATGTTTCCTTGTCCATTTTTTCTCTCCTTCAATTGTGATAGATAGACTCAATTTCTTCCTTTTTGGGGGGCGAAAATGACCGGAAACTCCGTATGCAGTTAGAGTGAACAAATTCAACCAGGCGTCCTCGCATTTTCTTTATATACTTATGATAATACAGGCTTTTGGAGTTACTTAATTTTTGCTTATGGGCTGTTTTCGGACCAAAATGTACTATGGCGGTGTGTGATAATGAGATAATGGGATCATTTGCCTGTAGGGCAGACAGTACTGTTAAATCTGGCCATAGGAACACATGCTTAAATATATACACTAATAGAAGTCCTCATGAAAGTACTTTCCCATACTTCAATCTCAAAAATTCTTCTGCACCAAATAGCCACAAGGGTTTAATCCCCACATGTAGAAAGAAAACAGGGGTCCGCCAGGTCAAATTCCCGCCACAGCTGAGGATAGTAAACAAACCTCAACTTTGACCTAATTTTTCCATGGTATCCATCCGCACAGGCCAGACAAGACCTAACCACTCACATCTCTCATTACGCCCACTAAACTGGTGAAATAAACAAAACTTTACCAATGTAGGAAAGTTTAGACCCTACCTGTGTCTTCCAGCCCAAAAATCTCCAAAATGGACCAAAACTTTCATGAGAAAAAAAGGGTTTCAAAGGTATTAACTAGGCACTACAATCGTGTTCCCATTTTTTGTCTTCCACTGCGCAACGCAAATGTGACGTCTGTCCTGTAAGGCATCCAGTGCAATTTCAGGGCAGCAAAACTGGAAATATTCTGAATAAAGGTAATCTTTGTGGTACTGACACATACTGCTTCACATTAGCACATTTCAGTCAGTATTTCATACTTTGGGCTTTTCAAACTGCAGAAACAAGAACCAAAATTAGTCCTTTATTTTCCTGGTGGCACCCTAAAAATCCTATCCGGGTCCTTCCAGTAACCGTTTTTCGTCAGAATTTTGGACATTTTTGCTCCATGAATGTCGATATACATAGTGTTGTTCCAAGTTAGTATGTACATAAGTGAATAGAATATTGACTTTAAACAATCTGGTTTCTAAGTCCTAAAAACTGCACTGGATGCGTTGGATTATTATTATTATTATTATTATTATTATTATTATTATTATTATTATTATTATTATTATTATTATTATTATTATTATTATTATTATTATTATTATTATTATTATTATTATTATTATTATTATTATTATTATTATTATTATTATTATTATTATTATTATTATTATTATTATTATTATTATTATTATTATTATTATTATTATTTATTATCTTTTATTTTTAGAGACGTTCTAGTGAACGGTTCTGCTGTGGACGCCGCCATCGCGACGCTCCTCTGTCTGGGTGTGGTACATCCGCAGTCTCTAGGGCTCGGAGGGGGTTTTCTGATGACCGTATACAACAAAGCTACAGGCACGTCACAGGTCATCGACGCGCGTGAAACTACCCCTTTAGCAGCCACGGAAGACATGTTTGTAGAGAACCCGGACCTATCTACAATGGGTACGTTAAAAAGTCAAGTTTGTATCAATGTCATCGTAGCTTATGGCTAGAGAAAGCAATTACATGTTTACATTTATGTAGCAGTGTCATTTGTAACAACAACACCTAGCTGCAGTAATCTTTCAAGTCTTTGGTCATCAAAATGTCAAATGTATAAACTAACAGGTTGTTGAAAACAGCTTAAAGGAATTAAATGCGATTTCAGAGCAGCAAAACTGCAAATATTGTGAATAAGGCAATCTTTATGATATTGACACATACTACTTCACATTAGTACATTTCAATCAGTATTTTATACTTTGGGTATTTAAAACTGCAGATACAAGTCCCAAGATGAGTCCTTCATCTTATGTGTGGTACTCTAAAAATCACCCTTTCAGTAACCCTTTTCCGTCAGAAATTTGGATATTTTTGCTCCATGATCGATGGTCAATATACACTGGGATAGTGTGGTTTCAACTCAGTATGTAGATAGGTGACTAGAATATTGACTTTGAAAAATCTGGTTTCCAAGCCCTAAAAACTGCGTTGGATGGCAACAATGGTCATGAGGGGGAGATACCGGGTTGCCCCCCCCCCTCCCCAAATTGGCCCATTAGGTGCAAGTAAGACAATATCTATGTCTGCATGTTCTTCTCTGCATACATGTAATTGAGAGATCTTCGTGATGGTAAAATTATGCCCCACTGTCTTAAAACATCAGCCAAAATAGTTCTGAGTTGTGTTGAATGAAGGACGTTCTAATTTAAGCTCTTTAATTTGAAGTAATGCGCCCACACACACATATACATACACAAATCACATATCCGCCAAGTAACTAACTTCAAATGGTCTGGAAGAAATGCAGTCACAATGTTATCGCCCCCTCCCCAGAATGAGTATCTATTATCACCATGGATACATGTCTTTCCTCCCTAAGGCATATGACCTCCTCATGACCCCAGTACCAAGTAGGGTGGCCAGATTCAGGCGACGAAGGAATGTCTCTTCAACAGTTTGTTGCAACTCTGAACTTTCACACACAATTATCCCATTTTAGAGAAATTTAACGAGATTCTGGGGTAGATAAATAGCCTGGTTACCAAACCTATTATAGCTCCCGAGTCCTACATCCTCTCCGCAAATAGAGGATGTAGGACTCGGGAGCTATGATAGGTTTGGTAACCAGGCTAGTAGATAAATGGCTGCTTAAAGGAAAGATTTGCGAAAACCAGCGATCTGATTGGCCGACGCGGTCACAAGGGAGGGTTCCAGCAACGCCTGGCTAAATCGGTCCCTACACCCCAGGGCCATTGTTGCCTCATATGGGTAGGGACCAGCAAATCGCCATGCGCAGAACTAGGGACGATATATTTGTCTTCGTCAGAAAGACTATGAAATTGTCTCGCCGCATTGTGGGTGACTGCGGATTTATCGATATAACTCTTGAAGGCATGTTTCGACGTCCATGATTTTTGGCAGGCAGATTACCGTTGTTGAGGCGGAAGACACGTACAAGTCTGGGCTTTGTGGGGGTCTGTACGTCACGTTAGTGCACCTTTTGTGTTTGTGGCTTGTGAGCAAAATAACTCGAGTATATTTAAATAGATGTTCATGATTTTGGTAGGCCAGCTACCATTGTAGAGGCCAAGGTCGAGTTCGAAAACAGGTCTCGTGGGGGGTCCCTATGTCGCTGCAGTCGACCTTTTGTGTTACATATATAATGGTCTTCCCCCCACCAACCTTTACTTTGATTCAGATGGGGACAGCTGGTCTCCCAACTGTAATCAATTGCTTACAATTGAGGGGCTGTCCAATAATTACTTGGGGGGGGGGTTGTACATGCATCAAGTCATTCCCTGAATTGTAAGGCCAGACCAAGTAATTTTTATGGATGACCTTGAATTTATTGCCAAAGCGCGATAAGATACACGAAGGGCCGAAAAAAAACTGATTAAGATGCATAGATTTGGAATATACTAACTGTTGAAATACAAAGGTTAGGGCGCAAATTGAATAAAAGAACATAGTGTAGCAACAAACGAAAATAGCAATAAATCTCGCCCTGTTCTGATTCTATCCCTTCATCACATCTTCTCTTATTACATGTTGCGACACTGTCGTGACATCATAATACAGTACTCACTGTAAGCAGAATTTTGGTAACAGTTTTTTTCAGTCCAAAATGAAATATCCGTAAATAATTTCATCAGGTTGGAAGATACTTAGGGTATAGAATTTTCTTCTTACACAACCAGTAAGGTTCTCACCTGCTTACGTTTCGATGTCTATCAGACACCTTCCTCAGAGCTTCTGACTGGAGTTCTGCAACTCGCCGCTATTTAACGCCAATGTAGGTGGCGCTTTTGCGGCGAGAATGCAATCCCAAACGTGGCTGAGCTTGTATCCCCCCTCGTCCCGGTTCATCACTGGGGTTGACTTCCTTATGACAAAATGAAATACTT